>NC_088241.1:52282922-52340422 GCF_036934945.1 Oncorhynchus masou masou | reverse complement strand
GGGACCACAGTGAAGAAGGTGGAAAGCTTAAAGTTCCTGGTGGAAAAAAATAGTCCACCCACACATTGACAATTTTGTGAGGAAGGAGCAATAGCGCCTCTTCAACCTCAAGAGACTGAAGAAATTTGTCTTAGCCCCTAAAACCCTCACAAACTTTTACAGATGCACAATTGAGCGCATCCTGTCGGGCTGTATCACCGTTTGGTGTAACAACTGCACCGCCCACAATTGTAGGGCTTTCCAGAGGGTGGTGCGGTCTGCCCAACGCCTCACCGAGGGCAAACTACCTGCCCTCCAGGACATCTACAGCACCCGATGTCTCGGGGAGATCATCAAGGACAACAACCACACCAGCCAAGGCCTGTTCACCCGGCTATCATCCAGAAGGTGAGGTCAGTACAGGTGTCTCAAAACTGGGACCGAGAGACTGAAAAACAACTTCTATCTCAATGCCATCAGACTATTAAATAGCATCACTAGCCGGCTTTCAGCCAGTTACACAACCCTGCACCTTAGAGGCTGCTGCCCTATAGACATACACTTGGAATGAATCACTGGCCACTTTAATAATGGAGCACTAGTCACTTTAATAATATTTAAATAATGTTTACATACTGCTTTACTCATCTCATATGTATATACTATATTCTATTCTACTGTATTTTAGTCAATGCCAAGCCGACATTGCTCAATCTAATATTTATATATTTCTTAATTTCATTCTTTTACTTTTAGATTTGTGTGTGTTGTTGTGAATTGTTAGATATTACTGCACTGTTGGAGCTAGGAACACACGCATTTAGCTACACCCGCAATAACATCTGCTAAATATGTGTATGTGACCAATACAATTTGATTTGATTTGTTTCATCCTTCTCAAACAGATACAGACACCAACACACACACACTCACGCACACACACATATCTTTGTTTTACTATCCTTGTGGGGTCAAACAATTGATTTCCATTCAAAATCCTGTTTTCCCTGACCTTATTATAACTCCTACCTGTAGCCCTACAGTAAGGCTAATGCTAACCCTAAATGTAAACCATAAAACTAACCCCTAAGCATAAATTCATATTTTTCCTTGTGGGGAAATGTCCCCACTTGGCCGAAAATTTTTGGTTTTACTTTCCTTGTGAGGACTTTTGGTCCCCACAAGGATAGCAAAACCAAAAACACACGTGATTTGTAGGCACACACAGAGGTGATTTGTGGTCACACACACACATACACACACACACACACACACATACACACACACACACACAAAAAAACACAATCTGGGGCTAAAGTGCTTCCCCAATACACAGCATTCAGAGATTCCTAATGTCGTAGTGAACAGCGCCTCTTGAACCTGAGTGGAGAGGAGGGCAGAGGAACAGGGGACAGAGGGGAGTAACTGTCCTCTGGTACTGCAGTAATGTAGGAGATGGGTGAGGAGAGAAGCGCAGACAGAAGGAAGGCATACTTGTATGTTTTCGTTGTTGTTGTTGTTGTTGCTGTTGCTGTTTATTTGCTTTCTTTAAACACAACAAAAAATCTTTGTCTCTATTTCCTTCTCTCTCTTGCACATGTTCTGTACTTTCTGCCTGGGGGTGTAACTCAGAGGAGACAGAGATCACGCTGTTCGGCTCACCTCTAAAGTACCGGCTTCGGGCGCTCACATACTCTGTGTTGGTGTACCGTACAGGTGTGTGTAACCTGCGTGCATGTGAACTACACACCCAACTATAGATACAGAAAGCTACTCACACTGATATAATGTACACCCTTCCTCCCTCAAACTCAAATCAAATCAAAGGAACTACAGTATAACACTACTGCAGTACTACACACATGTTCGGAGAGGAGGAGTGAGAGAAAGACTAGTGAGGATGGGTAAGTAAAAATGATGTCTGGAGTCACAGGAAAAGTCAAGAACCTCCGAAATGATTGTATCGGATAACTGGAAAATTGAGGAAGAAAGGGAGAGAGACAGAGGATGAGGGGGAGAGATAGTAGGGAAAGAGAGAAAGAGAAGGAGAGTGAGGGAGAGAGAGAGTGTGGGGGGGTCATTTAGAACATTGAATCAGTAGATGAATAATGTAACTCATGGCATGTGATGATGTAATGAAAAATGTACATAACACCTACCCGGAAAGAAGCACATATTACCGGCATCACTGCATGACCTCGGTTATATGACACAAAACATGTCTCTGACAGAAGGTGGAAGACATAGCACTCTTCCAATGCAGAAAAAACATACGGGATTTAATCAGTCAAAAATTAAAAACGTCCTTCAGCAATTCTTTTACTTTTACTGTTAAAAAGTGACATCCCAAGTATAAATACAGTAAATACAACTGCAAACTGAAAGGAGTTGGTCTGATGGGAATCCTTGATGTCATCAGCCTCCCCCTTGCCTGAGGGACAATAGAGACACAATGCAGGACAAAAGGTATCTTGGATCCAGAATCAACTCTGCAATTCATTTTTTAGTCAAGAACTAAACTTCAACTGGGTTTAGAAAACTACCCCTAAATTATGGTTTCCATACTGCTTAGAGTGGAGCAATGTGCGGGCTGTAAATTGGTAATATGGTAGTATGGATATTGTTACCGGTACTCGTTGTAAATAGCCTCCTTATTATTATTTTATTACGTTACTATTTTCTATTTTTATTTGCTAATTGTCTTACTTTTTAAAACTCCGCAGTGTTGTGTAAGGGCTCGTTAGTAAGCATTTCACAGTAAAGTCTACACCTGTTGTATTCGGCGCATGTGAGAAATACCATTTGATTTGATTTGGATATAGGGAACGTGTTCATCAGACATCGCTGAAAAACAGACACAAGATGTACTGTAGATAGAAACCCACAGCCAAACCAACAAACAAACAAACATAACAACCCTGCCAATCTTTGCCCCAAGGGCCATGAAACAAACTGGTATTGTGATTCATTTGAAGGTAGCAAACACACCTGGTGCCACTGTGAGAGAGGTAATTCAAGAGAGAGCGAGAAAGCACATGAGACTCTACCGGATTTCCAAAATAACACTCACCCTAGCTTTTTTTTACAATAGGGAAATGGACAGACTAGATTGCATTCCGCAGTATAAGAAGATACAATGAGAGACTAGAGAATTTGTGAAACAAAACAAGTATAATTGCTGTCATTGTGTGTCACATCATTTTATCAGTTGTAGGTTGTGGGTGCTGGGTGGTGTCTAGTGGCATTTTATATTTGGATCGTCACTAGAGCAAGTGAGCTGCTCTCTCAATTTCTTCTATCTCCTATCTCCCTCTCCTCCCCCTTGCTCTCTCTCCCTCTCTCCCTCTCTCTCCATCTCTCCTTCTCTCTCTCTCTCTCTCTCTCTGTGTGTGTCTCCCTGCCTCCCTCTCTCTCTCTCTCTCTCTCTCTATTGTGTTTCCTGCGTCTCTGTGTTTCTGTGGTCTACCTATGCCTCCTATTGGTACTACATGATTCCTTCTGCCCAACACAACCTCACTACCTCACACTGCAGAGAGAGAGAGATAAGGAGAGTGATGGAGAAAGGGAGAGGTGGACAGGAGGAGAGAGAGATGGAGATTAAGGGAGAAGGGTGGTGTGATGGAGAGGGTGACAAGGAGAGAGAGAGGGAGGGATACAGAATTGGGAAAAGAGAGAGGAGGAAAATGGGGGGGTAAGTGAGTGAACGAGCGAGCTGGAGATGGAGAGAGACAGGGAGAAAGAAAGGAAGGGAGAGAGGGAGAGATGGGGAGGAGGGAATCTTATGAATGTTGACACTGTCCCTCTACATAAATCTGCACATTAACTGCTTGAAATGAGACTCCCCTTTTCCTCCTTTCATCCCTCTCTCCTTCCTCTCCTCCTCTCTACCATCTTGCGTCTGATTCCGTGATGTCATTTAGAATTTCTGTCCACATCAGGGGAGACGCAGGGTTCCGAGTCATCAGTGTCATGCCACAATGCCTGATGGGTAGGAATATAAAGCAGGGGTGAAACCGGGAGGGGCGGAGGCAACGCTCCAGACTGAAATCACACCAAAATTGCCATCCTCCATTTACATTTCACATTTTAGTAATTTAGTCAAACATCTTTTTCCATATAGCGACGTACAATGAGGACATTCAGAAGGTGAATCAATCACATAGCTGACACGAACATCACTAGTAAAATTCTTCCAAATGAAGTGTTACTAGCAATCACACTGCTTGAGTATGAAGGAGTATCAGTCTGTGAAATCTGTACAGCAAGTCTCTATGGTCAACTGAGTGATTCCAGCTGATACAATTTGTATATTTATAAATCATGTGCAGTGCCCTTGGTTATTTTTTGAAAAGGCAGACGATATTCAGATATAATAAAGGAAGTACAGAGGAAAGTCAAACAAAAAGTCTGAACACATTCTGTACACACACATTCTGTACACACACATTCTGTACACACACATTCTGTACATACACATTCTGTAAATACACATTCTGAACACACACATTCTGTACACACACATTCTGTAAATACACATTCTGAACACACACATTCTGTACACACACATTCTGTAAACACACATTCTGTACACACACATTCTGTACACACACATTCTGTAAACACACATTCTGTACACACACATTCTGTACACACGCATTCTGTAAATACACATTCTGAACACACACATTCTGTACACACACATTCTGAACACACACATTCTGTACACACACATTCTGTACACACACATTCTATAAACACACATTCTGTACACACACATTCTGGGCACACACATTCTGTAAACACGCACATTCTGTAAACACACATTCTGTACACACACATTCTGTACACACACATTCTGTGCACACACATTCTGTACACAAACATTCTGTACACAAACATTCTGCTAATTAATTTGGCAACAATTTCTGCTATAGTAATTTGGCAACGGAGTTATTCTGTTAGTTAATAATCAACTAAAACAAAATAATCAACTAAAACAAAATGGAAAGAGAAGCATAACGTGAAAGTTGATCGTTTGGCATTATAGTTGTCCTCTGTCCATTTGGGAAAATAAATGTTTGTTATTAGAGCATCTGAGGAACGTTGCTCAATTTAATTTGATCTTAATCTGTTTTTTTATCCATTGAAAGGCTCTCAGAAAAATATCTTAACATTTTATGATGCAAAACAAATGCATTAATGTAATGTATTAATGTACATTGAAGATACAAATGCATTTAGACACACATTACATTCTGGAATAGATTGAAGAACAAAATAATACAATTATATTTTGCATGTACTTATGTTGATCATAAGAAAATATACAAATCATATTACTATACTTACACAATGGCTAGTTCTGGAAAGATTGGTTTATGTAAACAGAAAGGAGTACATGTAACAAACAAATTCCAATATTGAATTTGTCTCCATAGTGAAATAAAACAAATAGCAAACTACTAAATCTAATAGCATGTAAATATATTTATGTTTTCAGAGTGATTAGCCGACATACGGAAGTGAAGCACATAATGAATCTAGATGATGACAATACCCCAATTAATGAAAAATTGACAATATATTGAAGTGTCATACAGACTGGGGTTGCTTCCTTGTGGGGATACAATGCATTGCATCCCTATATGGGCAAAATATGGCATCATAAACTGGAAGCTATTCCCCTACAATTTTTATAGTATTACTGTTTAGGATAGACGGCCAGCCCCATTTGGGCTACCACACAATCCCTCCCCTTCCCCTTTTTTTTCTTCCTGCTGATGGCTGTCCCCTCCGTTTATGTTACAGAATGTTCATCCCAGTGAGATGTTCACAAACACAATGAATATGTGTGAAATCTAGATCATAGACTGCATTTCTTGCACGTACCATCTTTTTTTTTTGGAGGGGGGTTCTAGGTGAGGAACGACCAATGGGTGGGTCTTCCCATGTGGGTCCTGCGTTTATTTCACATCTATGGGCTTAGCAACACTAACGATAACAGTTAAAACATCAGTAATAGTTTCTTTTTTTTAAACAACGTCAACGCTATTTATTCTCTCTTGGAATGTGAAAGGGCTTATTAGTCCTATTGAACATTCCAGCTGTCTTGATATAGTAGCAGGAATTTTGATATAGAAATGTTCCAAGAAACACACCTGCTCCAAAAGGACACATAGAGTAGAGAACCATTTGTACAATCTGGCTGTTTTTTAATCAGCCCCAAACAAACTACATGTGTAATCATAATGATACATAAGAAACTCATGTATCTTGGGTGAAGTCGAAGACCAAGAAGGCAGAATCAATTTCCTTAAATCTATTCATAGCGCCTCTTCAACCTCAGGAGGCTGAAGAAATGTGGCTTGTCACCTAAAACCCTCACAAACTTATCGTATCACCGTCTGGTACGGCAACTGCTCTACCAACAACCGCAAGGCTCTCCATAGGGTGGTGCGGTCTGAACAACACATCACCAGGGGCAAACTACCTGCCCTCCAGGACACCTACAGCACCCGATGTCACAGGAAGGCCAAAAAGATCATCAAGGACATCAACCAACTGAGCCACTGCCAGTTCACCCCGCTATCATCCAAAAGGCAAGGTCAGTACAGGTGCATGAAAGCTGGGACAGAGAGACTGAAAAACAGCTTCTATCTCAAGGCCATCAGACTGTTAAACAGCAATCACTAACTCAGAGAGGCTGCTGCCTACATACAGACTTGAAATCATTGGCCACTTTAGTAAATGGATCACGAGTCACTTTAATAATGTCACTTTAATAATGTTTACATATCTTGCATTACTCATCTCATATGTATACACTGTAGTTTATACCATCTATTGTATCTTGCCTATGCCGTTCTGCCATTGCTCATACCTATATTTATATGTATATATTCTTATTCTTTACTTAGATTTATGTATATTAGGTAGTTGTTGTGGAATTGTTAGATTACATGTTAGATATTGCTGCACTGTCAGAACGCAATAACATCTGCTAACCATGTGTATGTAACCAATACAATTTGATTTGATTTGATTTGATTAATGGAAAGAAAATTGCCTTTATTAATGTGTACGCTCCAAATTCATATGATCCTAAGTGTTTTTATTGTTTGAACAGCATATAGTTAGAATTACCTGAATTCCATCTGGTTATTGAGACTGATATGAAAGCCATTTTGGACATGCGAGACAAAGCTAATAAAAACAACTACACTTTCTATTCGAACAGGCATAAAATATTGTTATGATTTCATACTATTATCTACACCTCTATTTTCTTTCATCAAGAAAATCGAAGTTCGACACACAGTATGAGCTTGTCTGACCACCACACTTACTACTGTCAACTGCAAATCTTAGAATCTATTAAAAGAGCCAGAAGATGGCATTTCATTGTTTAATTATTACAAAATCCTTCGTTCTGTGAACAATTTGAAATTGAACTAAATTAACTAAATTAATAATGATCAATACAAATTCAGTCGATGAGCCCTGGGTCCTATGGGATGCCACCAAAGGTTGTATTAAAAACAATGTAACTGCATTTGCATTTAGGTTAAATAAATCACAATAAAATAAGATGTCAGAGTTGGAAAGGTGTTCTCAACAGACACACTTTTCAGACCAGGTAGCTATTCCTCTTTACAAAGTCAAGACAAAACTTAATTTATTGATAAGGCAGAGAGCTGAATTTTCCATAAGTCATTTCTAAAGATTGAAGAACTCCTCTTCTCTCAGCAGAGGAAGCCAACCTCACTGGGATCCAAAATCTCTCTCAATAAACTCAAAAGGGCATTGGATAACACGAATAAAGGCAAATCACCTGGAGGTCTAATTTTGAAATCAGTTAGGTCCACTATTGCTCGAAATGATTAACACAGCCGTTCATGAGGGTTCATTTGGGAGAGATGTGAATACAGAACTAATTTAGCTTTTATTGAAAAAAATGTAAGGATACCACCCAGTGTTCTAACTATCGGACCCTATCTCTGATAAACCCAGATATTAAAATGATTTCCAAGATGTTGTTGTCTCGTCTCAAAACGTACTTACCCAAATTGGTCCAAAAGGACCAAAGCAGGTTTGTAAAAACCGTTTATCCTCGGATAACTTCCGTGGACTATTACACATCTTAAACGCTTCATCAGAAACAACAGCTCCTTGGGCTGTATTATCTCTCCATGCAGGACAAGCTTTCGATAGACTAGAATGGTCATATCTCTGGTCTGTCTTGGAACATATGGGAAATGGCTCCAATTTCATCATTATCAAAAATGCTACATGCCAATCCCTCAACTGTTATTTGAACTGTCAATATCTGCTCTGCTCTGTTCAAAATCACTAGAAGCAGCAGACAAGGCCATCAAATTGAGGTTTTGCTATTTTTATTATCGTGGCCCAGGCAATTCGTCGATAGAAGGAAATAAAACCAATTTCCCTAAAATCAACTGATTACTGACGCAGACAATATTCTGCTGTATCTAGACAATGTATCTCAATCGCTACCAATCGCATTGGAGATAGATTTTATCATTTGAGATTCTAGATGAATGTATCTGACTAAATCAGCCCTAGTGCCTCTCAAGACCCTGATGGAGGACTCCAATTTTAAATATTTGGGAGTAAATATATTTCCTTCCTTAGATAAAAACCATTGCCAGAGACTTTAACAGAGCGCTCAAATCATTTCAATCAGACCTCAGTAAATGGAATAATATCCCAGTTGCTTTGACCAGCACAATATCTTTGTCAAAATTAGTATATTGCCACGGCTGAATTTCTGTAGTTCAATGCTTCCCATGGCTCCCCCTTCGGACTAAGGAAGGTGGGTACCAGGCACAATGCTTCCCATGGCTCCCCCTTCGGACTAAGGAAGGTGGGTACCAGGCACAATGCTTCCCATGGCTCCCCCTTCGGACTAAGGAAGGTGGGTACCAGGCACAATGCTTCCCGTGGCTCCCCCTTCTGGCAACTGGGATAACATTGATAGTGCGTTTTCAAAATGTATATGGCAAGGTAAACCGGGATAAAATGAACAAACTTACAAAGATGGAAAGACATGGACTATCCACACCAAACTTTAAATTGTATTTCCAGGCACTAGCATTTCACACCATCCTAAATTGGTTTCGACATGATTTTTCTGCCCCCTGGCTGAGTATAGAGAGAAGTTTGCTGTCTCCTGGCTGAGTATAGAGAGAAGTATGCTGTCTCCTGGCTGAGTATAGAGAGAAGTATGCTGTCTCCTGGCTGAGTATAGAGAGAAGTATGCTGTCTCCTGGCTGAGTATAGAGAGAAGTATGCTGTCTCCTGGCTGAGTATAGAGAGAAGTATGCTGTCTCCTATTGCTCTGGAAGAGGTCGTCTTCACTGATGTGTCCCTTAAACAATGTAAACTACACTGATCCTATTCATGCAAAATTGAAAAACAGTGTAACTGGGAATCAAAATGGTATGACCATACTCCGATATTTTACAATAAAATGCATCCCCTCAGTGGTCCAAATGTGGAATCCGTACCCTTTGCTGATATCATGGACAGTAATGATTTGAGAACATTCCAAGAGTTGAAAGAGCATCTAACTACCGAACCATCCAATGATGGTTCCAGGCATCTAACTACCGAACCATCCAATGATGGGATTCATAAATAAATTATCTGGGCTCCCGAGAGAACTGATCTTTATAATATATAAACAACTTTTGGAAAGCTCATATTCTGAGCTACTCATTAAAAAATAATGGTCCACATATATAATTGAATGTGAATATCCCTTTAACTGGAACAGAATGTGTAAAAATATGACATTGGCATCCCGTAATCTGAACCACTGTGACTGTGTTTAACACCAAGGAAACATTTTACAATAAAATTGGCCCAAATTCCCAAGTGTTCACTGTGTCCCCTAAATCAGGTAGACACATTCCTCCATATGATTTGGGAGTGCCCTACAGTTAATGCTTCTGAGGTAAAAATACAACATTAATTCAATGCTTTCCATCTATTATGTTAATTAATGATAATATGTTGGCTCTTCGATGGTAATCAATTCACTCTCTACCAATTCACCAGTGGATACAGTTACTATTAGAAGCTCTAACATCAGAATTATCAACAGCTAGAATGAATGGTACTAGTCAAGGAACAAATGAGACCTGGACAAATATACTTCACTCTGTAAAGAATAATCTCAGCTAAAGCTGAACACATGCAAATAAACAATCCATATATCCATATAGCTAATCGGTTGTGTTGTGACAAGGTAGGAGTCGCGGTCCTCATGAGAGCCAGTTTCATCACAGCACTTGATGGTTTTTGCAACTGCACTTGAAGAAACTTTCAAAGCTCTTGACATTTTCCGGATTGATTGACCTTTATGTCTTAAAGTAATGATGGACTGTCATTTCTCTTTGCTTATTTGAGCAGTTCTTGCCATAATATGGACTTGGTCTTTTACCAAGCAAGGCTATCTTTTGTATTCCACCCCTACCTTGTCACAACACAACTGATTGGCTCAAACACATTAAGAAGGAAAGAAATTCCACAAAATAACTTTTAACAAGGCATACCTGTTATTGAAATATATTCTAGATGACCACCTCATGAAGCTGGTTGAGAGAATGTCAAGAGAGAGCAAAGCTGTCATCAAGGCAAAGGGTGGCTACTTTGAAGAATCTCAAATATAAAATATATTTTGATTTGTTTAACACTTTTTTGGTTACTACATGATTCAATGTGTATTATTTCAGAGTTATGATGTCTTCACTAGTATTCTAGTACAATATTATTTATTTTTAATTCTTCAAGCTCTGTCAAGTTGGTTGTTGATCCTTGCTAGGTGGCCATTTTCAAGTCATGCCATAGATTTTCAAGCCAATTTAAGTCAAAACTGTAACTAGGCCACCCAGGAACATTCAATGTCGTGCTGGTAAGCAATTCCAGTGTATATTTGGCCTTGTGTTTTAGGTTATTGTCCAGAGGTGAATTTGACTCCCAGTGTCTGTTGGAAAGCAGAATGAAACAGAAAATGAGAAAAAAAATAAAAACTTGGAAAAAATAAAGAACTTTGATGCTTTTCTCTTCTGATCCTTTCTAGTTGTTTAAAGGGGGTTATACAAGATAAGGGCTGTTCTTTGAAGCATGTATCAGATACAAATCTCTCTATAGGCCCAGCCCTCTATAAAAGACGTGACTCTGGCCTGTAGAAAAGACCCAACTAAATCCTAACGACCTCCTCTATGCCCGGCCACACAAAGAGAGGTCAGCGGCCATTTCACATTTCCATATTGAAAGTGTGAGTCATTTTCCCTGGGTCAGGGCAATCTCCATAGGTAATGAAGCCAGTATTTGTTACGACACTACTGGTCAGTTAGGACCTTGATCCAGTGTGGGGTCCTTTTAAAACTATGGTGGAGCTGGACACCCCTGCCTGACCATAAAGCTCAGCTTAACTTGCCCCACATATAAACCAACTAAAGCAGGCTTTTCTCTGGGAGTAATCCTGCTATTGTCGGTGCTGAAAGCAAGGTGAGAGGCAAGGAGGCAGAAACACAGAGGGGTAGAGAAAGAAAGAGAGAGAGGGGGGGGGGATGCTGAGGCCAAAAACAAGGAAGGATTCACGTCATCAGAGATCAAGAGGTTCACCTCCCCTCTGTGTCCATTTCCCTATTTCTCTTCTCTTTTCTCTCTCTCTCTCTCTCTCTCTCTCTCTCTCTCTCTCTCCCTCACTCTCTCTTCACTCACCCCTCACTCTATCGTACTGCTCATTCTCTCCCCTATCACCAGCCCCAGACCACACAGCCCGACCTCCAGTCGTTTAAACTAACTAACCCGACATAAACTTTGTGTCCGATCACCTTAAGTGTATTGGATGAGGAGAAGCATCTAGTCGATAGTTTTCCCATCCCTCGGTACAGGTTTATGGTAATGCTTGCATCGATACCAACAAAAGCCATGGTTCTCTACAAAGCCACATCAAGGAAATGAAGGACAAGGAGGGCCTTTGTCTGTGACGTGTACCATAGAGGAAGGATTTAGAGACACAGGGGTTGAGACTCCATAGGAGAGACAGGGGCAGGTGTTAGGGGCTGGCTAGTGTGTCTGTGTGAGCATTCTATCTAATGGTCTAGTGTGCTCCCGGTATGGCAGATGTATAACCTGTACACGTCTAGCCAAGACAAAGGTCAGTGAAAGGGTAGAAGTTAAGAAGAGAGGTGAGGGGAGGCCTGTCATAAACACGGTGTTAGGGCTAGGGTTAGGCCAGTAAGTGGCTATTTCTATCAGCCATTAGATAAAACATCTCAGATTAACTGGGTATCTCTCTGGTTGGATGGTGGGAAATTTATGAACGGGTCAGAACTGAGCTCAGATCAATAATCAATCTGGATTATTAAATGACAATTCCATGAAGGGATTTCTTCTTGTGGAAAAACAGAAGTGATTAATAGATCAAAATCACGGTGGTTTTAAGACGATTCAATATATTTGAAGGAAAATATGGAAATTACAACTGAAACTGCAATTTTAGTTGAGATAATATGAAATAGCCTAATGTATTGATTATACTAGAGTGATACAATTAAACTGAATATTAGATATATATTTTGAGGATTTAATTGATGCATTTAATTTCATGATTTATAGGTATACAAATACATATTTAAATCTATTAATTGAGTACACACAAACAGGTGGACATTTTCTGTAAAAATGGGACGCAGTGAATACATAACACATACATCGTGCTGATTTTTTAAACTACTGCAGAAAAAAATGCAAATGAGGGAAATTGTTGAAAGAATTATGATAAGCTGTCTCTAAAACAATAAACAATACCATCTGCCATTGGGGCAAATTTAAGCATTGTGTTATTGGAATTAATAATATATATATATATATATATGTATATATATATATATATTTAAAGCTGTTAGTATACTGAATGATTTTTGAAAGAAAAAAACTATTTTTTTCAAAGCCTGTTAAAGAAATATAGACCAAGGAAATGGAAGCACTTAGTGGTCCTAAAAGGCTTTGTACACATCAAAGCCCTCTTCAGCCCTACTAATGCCTGTCCATTTGTCTATTGCAAAAATGTCTTCATTAAAAACAAGTTGGAAAAAAAAATTGTAATTACGTTGATGGGTTAAATTGCCATGGAAATTAAAAGATTTAGAATAACGATGAATGCATTTTAAAATCCTCCAAGTGCTTAGCAGAATCTTTATATCCTAATACTACAGACACGACATTTAGATTCACTGTTTCCCTACAAGAAAAACAAATTAATCTTTTAGAAATATACTGTATATTCTGTCCGTTTCTTCACCTCTCGCTTCCTTTTCTTTTATGTCAACCTTTCAATCCTTCCCTCTTTCTTCCCTCTCTAGGACATGCATTTGAGAAAGTCTAATTGCACTTGAATAGAGAGAGGGAGAGCCTGAGAGAACCCAGGAAGACACATCTGTCATTCAGATTGAAATTTGGTTGAATTTCAAGGACGTTTGAACCTAGTCTGTCAGGTAGGTAGGCATGCCGCTCACCACAGCACACCAACACTGCTTATTGTCTGATATACATCTCCTGACCTGGATCTCAAATTCATACTTTGTTACGTTGTGATATCAGCAAGCCCCAGCAAGGCTTGGACAACGGGATGTAACCATGACAACTTGCATCTCTGATGGTTTGTGGTTGTCAGCCATGGCGTTGACACACAGAGAGATTCAGATTGTCTCTGAGGTCTTCAGGATCTTTCTTTTGTTGAGATTCATGAGTGTGACGCGTGTGTCGGTGTGTGTGTCATTACATGTAAACTGACATACATGTGTAATGACATTACAAAAGTATTTTTATTTCACCTTAACATAACACAACAGCAATCAAGATTTCAACCACCTGCCATTACTATATCATAACTAAGATATTTATTTATCTAATTCTGTAATAAAAATTATTTAAAAACAAAATTGTGGGCATATTTCTAAAGAAAATAATGAGATCCATTAATAGTATTACAATAATATATATATATATATATATATATTGATTATTTAAATACTACTGAAGCTAATAGCTTTTCTTAAAACTAAAATTATTTATATTCAATTTATTTATTTTTAACTTTTTAGTTTGTTTCCTTTAAATTATTTTATTTAGGAAATACTAAATGAAAATATACAGCACATTTCTTCTGATTAATTCCACCATCAATGTCTGGGGAAAAATACATTTCCACTAAAATAAATGCATAAATAGCGTATATATTATTTACATGTACAGAAAAATAATTTACAGCATTCTACATTCTAAATATCAGTCCCTCTATTCTAAATTCATATTCCATGTTCTAAAGTCCTATTCCATGTGCTCCTCCATACTCCGACAGTGGATAGTGACATACGAATGTCAACAGTAACATTTTAATCATTCTACTGGGCTAGAGCCACAATCTCAAAACATACACATTTTGACACACAGCCTCCACGTCCTCCCTCCACCCCTCCATCCTCTGGTTTCACCAGCTCATCTCACTGCCTCAGCTCCCTCCCTCCACCCCTCCATCCTCTGGTTTCATCAGCTCATCTCACTGCCTCAGCGTCTCAGGGACCTATTAAATCCTGCTGTGTTCAGGGGCCTTTCTCTCTCTCCCACTCTCAGTTTATCTATTTCTCTCTCTCTCTTTCTCATTCTCTCTCCCTCTTAGTTTATCTCCCCCCTCTCTCTCTCCCTTTCTCTCTCTCTCTCTCTCTCTCTCTCTCTCTCTCTCTCTCATTTGCTCATTTACTTTCTCTCCCTCTGTCTCTCTCTTATTTTAGCTTTCTCAGTCACTCCCTCTTTCTGTGAAATGTTATTTTCCTGCTTATATTTAGTACCGGGTCCTAAAAGTGTTTCATTTCCCTGGCCTCACCACTGCCCACTGCTATCTGTGGGTCTGGCAGTAGGTAGTCTTTACAGCAAATAACTGATGATGACATATGTACATGCTTACACGTACAGAAACACAAAATAAAAAATAACATTGTAAATGTAGAGTTTTTAAACATCAGAAAACCTATATGTGTCATTAATCTGTCCATCCTGATTATTTCTAACTTTCTTTTCTCTCTTTCTGTAATCCTGTTATTGTTATTTCTCTGTCAACAAAGTTATAATTAAATAATCAAATAATCAAAAGGATCAATAATATAATGACCTAATCAATCATCCTAGAGGTGGGGTCTCGTTTACCATTGCACCTAGATCACCTGACTTGCTCTCTCTGTTCTCTTGCATGATGAATAGTCTTTTCATTTTGTTAGCAGACAACTTTATCCAGAGCGAAGTACGGGGGAAAATAAGGTGAAGTACCTTGCTCAAGGGCACATCAACAGATATTTCACCTAGGGGATTCGAACCAGTGACCTTTCGGTTACAGACCCAATGCTCTGAATCGCTAGGACACCTGTTGCCTGTGTCTATCATAGTCATCATTGTGCAATGAACAATGTTTAGACACACATGGCTGCATCTTTTGTTTACTCAGTAGAACCATAACAGATACAACAGCATATTTCCCGACGTGAGTTTAGTAGAACTACTGTAGGACTACTGATTGCACAGCTCATTTCCTCTTTTACAGGCAATGCTAAGGAAAATTACAACATATTTTGATGTTGTTTTTGCACAGTTCAGTGTTGTTTTGCGTGAGCAGAATGGAGGCCAGTCTGAGTGGGTGGTATTAACACAGTGGTTCAGACAGAAACTCATTTGGCCTCTCTAACATCCCTACCATCCCTGTCGACCTATCAGAGCTGAGTTACACATCCTAGGTGTCAGCTCCCCGGCACCCATTTCACATTTTAATAACAATTTTCTCTCTCTCTCTCTCTCTCTCTCTCTCTCTCTCTCTCTCCGTCTCTCCCCCTCTCTGTCTCCCTCCCCCTCTCCCTCTCAGCACAGCAAAGCACAGCACTGTGGTGGTGGTGTATGAGAGCATAAATTGTTATAACTGACACCTCTAAAAAGCAATCTATACTCTTCCCCTCTCTCTCTCCATCTTTCTCTCTCACCATCTCTCTGTCTCTCTCTGTCTGTCTGTCTGTCTGTCTGTCTGTCTGTCTCTCTCTCTTTTCTGTCCCTCTATATATGTTTGTTTTCTGTCTCTTTATTTCTATTTTTTTTGTCTGTCTTACCTGATCTTTCTTTCTCTCTCTTCTCACCATCCCCCTCTCTCATCCTCCCCATGCCCCAGAGCGGAATTAATGATACCAGAGAAAGGTCAGATGACAAATGAGTGACAAACTAATCACAGTGTATTAGCATAGAGCTGTGGGGACAAATCACAGTATATTAGCATAGAGATGTTATCACTGGGGACAAATCACAGTGTATTAGCATAGAGCTGTTATCACTGGGGACAAATCACAGTGTATTAGCATAGAGCTGTTATCACTGGGGACAAATCACAGTGTATTAGCTTATAGCTGTTATCACTGAGGAAAATCCCAGTGTAGTAGCATATAGCTGTTATCACTGGGGTCAAATCACAGTACATTAGCTTATAGCTGTGTTAAAATCACAGTGGTATTAGTTCATATCTGTTATCACTGGGGAAAATCACAGTGTATTAGCATATAGCTCTGTTATCACTCGGGACACTGTTATCACTGGGGGGAAATCCCAGTGCATTAGCTCATAGCTGTTATCACTGGGGCCAAATCACAGTACAGTAGCTTATAGCTGTTATCACTGGGGACAAATCACAGTGTATTAGCTTATAGCTGTTATCACTGGGGACAAATCACAGTGTATTAGCTCGTAGCTGGTATCACAGGGGAGAAATCACAGTACAGTAGCTTATTGCTGTTATGACTGGGGAAAAATCACAGTACAGTAGCTTATAGCTGTTATCACTGTGGACAAATCACAGTGTATTAGCTTATAGCTGTTGTCACTGGGGACAAATCACAGTGTATTAGCACATAGCTGTTATCACTGGGGACAAATCACAGTGTATTAGCTTATAGCTGTTATCACTGGGGACAAATCACAGTGTATTAGCTCGTAGCTGTTATCACTGGGGAGAAATCACAGTACAGTAGCTTATAGCTGTTATGACTGGGGACAAATCACAGTACAGTAGCTTATAGTTGTTATCACTATGGACAAATCACAGTGTATTAGCTTATAGCTGTTATCACTGGGGACAAATCACAGTGTATTAGCTTATAGCTGTTATCACTGGGGACAAATCACAGTGTATTAGCTCATAGCTGTTATCACTGGGGACAAATCACAGTACAGTAGCTTATAGCAGTTATGACTGGGGACAAATCACAGTACAGTAGCTTATAGTTGTTATCACTATGGACAAATCACAGTGTATTAGCTTATAGCTGTTATCACTGTGGACAAATCACAGTGTATTAGCACATAGCTGTTATCACTGGGGACAAATCACAGTGTATTAGCTTATAGCTGTTATCACTGGGGACAAATCACAGTACAGTAGCTTATAGCTGTTATCACTGTGGACAAATCACAGTACAGTAGCTTATAGCTGTTATCACTGTGGACAAATCACAGTGGTATTAGCTCATAGCTGTTATCACTGGGGACAAATCACAGTCTATTAGCTTATAGCTGTTATCACTGGTGACAAATCACAGTACAGTAGCTTATAGCTGTTATCACTGTGGACAAATCACAGTGTATTAGCTTATAGCTATGTTAAAACTGGGGAGAAATCACAGTACAGTAGCTTATAGCTGTTATGACTGGGGACAAATCACAGTACAGTATCTTATAGCTGTTATCACTATGGACAAATCACAGTGTATTAGCTTATAGCTGTTATCACTGTGGACAAATCACAGTGTATTAGCACATAGCTGTTATCACTGGGGACAAATCACAGTGTATTAGCTTATAGCTGTTATCACTGGGGACAAATCAGAGTGTATTAGCTCATAGCTGTTGTCACTGGTGACAAATTACAGTGTATTAGCTTATAGCTGTTATCACTGGGGACAAATCACAGTGTATTAACTCGTAGCTGTTATCACTGGGGAGAAATCACAGTACAGTAGCTTATAGCTGTTATGACTGGGGACAAATCACAGTACAGTAGCTTATAGCTGTTATCACTGGGGACAAATCACAGTACAGTAGCTTATAGCTGTTATCACTGTGGACAAATCACAGTGTATTAGCTCATCGCTGTTATCACTGGGGACAAATCACAGTCTATTAGCGTATAGCTGTTATCACTGGTGACAAATCACTGTACAGTAGCTTATAGCTGTTATCACTGGGGACAAATCACAGTGTATTAGCTCATAGCTGTTATCACTGTGGACAAATCACAGTGTATTAGCTTATAGCTATGTTAAAACTGGGGACAAATCACAGTGTATTAGCTCATAGCTATGTTAAAACTGGGACAAATCACAGTGTATTAGCTTATAGCTGTTATCATTGTGGACAAATCACAGTGTATTAGCTTATAGCTGTTATCACTGTGGACAAATCACAGTGTATTAGCTTATAGCTGTTATCACTTTGGACAAATCACAGTACAGTAGCTTATAGCTGTTATCACGGTGGACAAATCACAGTGTATTAGCTTATAGCTGTTATCACTGGGGACAAATCACAGTGTATTAGCTCATAGCTGTTATCACTGGGGAGAAATCACAATACAGTAGCTTATAGCTGTTATCACTATGGACAAATCACAGTGTATTAGCTTATAGCTGTTATCACTGTGGACAAATCACAGTGTATTAGCACATAGCTGTTATCACTGGGGACAAATCACAGTGTATTAGCTTATAGCTGTTATCACTGGGGACAAATCACAGTGTATTAGCTCATAGCTGTTATCACTGGGGACAAATCACAGTCTATTAGCTTATAGCTGTTATAATTGTGGACAAATCACAGTGTATTAGCTTATAGCTGTTATCACTGGGGACAAATCACAGTGTATTAGCTCATAGCTGTTATCGCTGGGGAGAAATCACAGTACAGTAGCTTATAGCTGTTATGACTGGGGACAAATCACAGTACAGTAGCTTATAGCTGTTATCACTGTGGACAAATCACAGTGTATTAGCTCATAGCTGTTATCACTGGGGACAAATCACAGTCTATTAGCTTATAGCTGTTATAATTGTGGACAAATCACAGTGTATTAGCTTATAGCTGTTATCACTGGGGACAAATCACAGTCTATTAGCTTATAGCTGTTATAATTGTGGACAAATCACAGTGTATTAGCTTATAGCTGTTATCACTGGAGACAAATCACAGTGTATTAGCTCATAGCTGTTATCACTGGGGAGAAATCACAGTACAGTAGCTTATAGCTGTTATGACTGGGGACAAATCACAGTACAGTAGCTTATAGCTGTTATCACTGTGGACAAATCACAGTGTATTAGCTCATAGCTGTTATCACTGGGGACAAATCACAGTCTATTAGCTTATAGCTGTTATAATTGTGGACAAATCACAGTGTATTAGCTTATAGCTTTTATCACTGGGGACAAATCACAGTGTATTAGCTCATAGCTGTTATCACTGGGGAGAAATCACAGTACAGTAGCTTATAGCTGTTATGACTGGGGACAAATCACATTACAGTAGCTTATAGTTGTTATCACTATGGACAAATCACAGTGTATTAGCTTATAGCTGTTATCACTGTGGACAAATCACAGTGTATTAGCACATAGCTGTTATCACTGGGGACAAATCACAGTGTATTAGCTTATAGCTGTTATCACTGCGGACAAATCACAGTACAGTAGCTTATAGCTGTTATCACTGTGGACAAATCACAGTACAGTAGCTTATAGCTGTTATCACTGTGGACAAATCACAGTGTATTAGCTCATAGCTGTTATCACTGTGGACAAATCACAGTCTATTAGCTTATAGCTGTTATCACAGGTGACAAATCACAGTACAGTAGCTTATAGCTGTTATCACTGTGGACAAATCACAGTGTATTAGCTTATAGCTATGTTAAAACTGGGGAGAAATCACAGTACAGTAGCTTATAGCTGTTATGACTGGGGACAAATCACAGTACAGTATCTTATAGCTGTTATCACTATGGACAAATCACAGTGTATTAGCTTATAGCTGTTATCACTGTGGACAAATCACTGTGTATTAGCACATAGCTGTTATCACTGGGGACAAATCACAGTGTATTAGCGTATAGCTGTTATCACTGGGGACAAATCAGAGTGTATTAGCTCATAGCTGTTATCGCTGGTGACAAATTACAGTGTATTAGCTTATAGCTGTTATCACTGGGGACAAATCACAGTGTATTAACTCGTAGCTGTTATCACTGGGGAGAAATCACAGTACAGTAGCTTATAGCTGTTATGACTGGGGACAAATCACAGTACAGTAGCTTATAGTTGTTATCACTATGGACAAATCACAGTGTATTAGCTTATAGCTGTTATCACTGTGGACAAATCACAGTGTATTAGCTCATAGCTGTTATCACTGGGGACAAATCACAGTCTATTAGCGTATAGCTCGTATCACTGGTGACAAATCACAGTACAGTAGCTTATAGCTGTTATCACTGGGGACAAATCACAGTGTATTAGCTCATAGCTGTTATCACTGTGGACAAATCACAGTGTATTAGCTTATAGCTATGTTAAAGCTGGGGACAAATCACAGTGTATTAGCTCATAGCTATGTTAAAACTGGGGACAAATCACAGTGTATTAGCTTATAGCTGTTATCATTGTGGACAAATCACAGTGTATTAGCTTATAGCTGTTATCACTGTGGCCAAATCACTTTGTCTTAGCTTATAGCTGTTATCACTGTGGACAAATCACAGTGTATTAGCTTATAGCTGTTATCACTTTGGACAAATCGCAGTACAGTAGCTTATAGCTGTTATCATGGTGGACAAATCACAGTGTATTAACTTATAGCTGTTATCACTGGGGACAAATCACAGTGTAATAGCTCGTAGCTGTTATCACTGGGGACAAATCACAGTGTATTAGCTTATAGCTCTGTTATCACTGGGGCAAAATCACAGTGTATTAGCTTATAGCTGTGTTAAAATTGGGGCCAAATCACAGTGGTATTAGCTTATAGCTCTGTTATCACTGGGGAAAAATCACAGTGTATTAGCTTATAGCTCTGTTATCACTGGGGCAAAATCACAGTGTATTAGCTTATAGCTCTGTTATCACTGGGGCCAAATCACAGTACATTAGCTCATTCCTATTATCACTGTGGACAAATCACAGTGTAATCGCATATAGCTGTTATCACTGAGGCCAAATCACAGTACAGTAGCTCATAGCTGTTATCACTGTGGACAAATCACAGTGTATTAGCTTATAGCTCTGTTATCACTGGGGCCAAATCACAGTGTATTAGCATATAGCTCTGTTATCACTGGGGCCAAATCACAGTGTATTAGCATATAGCTCTGTTAACACTGGGGCCAAATCACAGTACAGTAGCTTATAACTCTGTTATTACTCCGGACAAATCACAGTGTATTAGCTTATAGCTATTTTAAAACTGGGGATGGGCAGAGATGACAGAAACATACCAGGAAGTATATGAAAAAAGTCTACGAGAATAAGGAGATAGGGAGAAAAAGAGATAGAAAGAGAGGGGGAATATTCGTTTTTTTCTTGACACAGTGGGATTATAATGCATCTTTATGTGGATATAAACTCAGCACATACGCACAAACGTACGTACGTACGTACACACACACACACACACACACACACACACACACACACACACACACACACACACACACACACACACACACACACACACACACACACACACACACACACACACACACACACACACACACACATTCCCCACACCTCCACAGAAGGTCAGGGAATCCACCGGTCCCCCTTAGAGCCCCATATTACAGAAAATGTCGGAAATGTTCGCTCTGTGACATTCCTAGATAGGAAACCCGGGAATAGCGGGGTGAGAAAGCAGCAGGGAACTTTGGGAGAAGCAATCAGAGGTAAATGTGGTGTGGATTAGTCTGAGGGTGTAAAGGAGGCTGCCCGACGCTATCTCCAACTCGCTATGAGAGCACCGTCTTCAGCAGTCATCTCCTTGGCCAGCCAAATCAATCACCTCAAACAAACGCGTGCACACACGCACATTTACACACACACAAACCCACACACACACACACACACACACTGCTCGATACACGTTCACTAGGCTGTGTGTGTCGGATGAGAGAGATAAAATGAAAACTGCTCTGGAGACCAAGGCCTGAGCCAGGAAATGAATTGCTCCAGTCTCTGGATTATTTTCTCTCTCCTTCTCATCTCTCTTTCACTTTTTTTCTCTCTCTCCATCTCTCTGTCTCTCTGTCTCGCTGTCTCTCTGTCTCTCTGTCTCGCTGTCTCTCCATGTCTCTGTCTCTCTGTCTCTCTCTCACTCCCTCTCTCTTTTTCTCTCTCCTTCTCATCTCTCTGTCTCTTTTTCTCTCTCTCCATCTCTCCATCTCTCTGTCTCTCTGTATCTCTGTCTCTCTGTCTCTCTCTCACTCCCTCTTTCTCTTTTTCTCTCTCCTTCTCATCTCTCTGTCTCTCTGTCTCTGTCTCACTCCCTCTTTCTCCTTTTCTCTCTCTCTCCATCTCTCTCTCTCCATCTCTCTGTCTCACTCCCTCTTTCTCTTTTTCTCTCTCTCTCCATCTCTCTGTCTCTCTGTCTCTGTCTCACCCCCTCTCTCTTTTCTCCATCTCTCTCTCTCCATCTCTCTGTCTCTCTGTCTCTCTGTCTCACTCCCTCTTTCTCTTTTTCTCTCTCTCTCCATCTCTCTGTCTCTCTGTCTCACCCCCTCTTTCTCTTTTTCTCTCTCTCTCCATCTCTCTGTCTCTCTGTCTCACCCCCTCTTTCTCTTTTTCTCTCTCTCTCCATCTCTCTGTCTCTCTCTCACTCCCTCTTTCTCTTTTTCTCTCTCTCCATCTCTCCCTTTCTCTGTGAATAAAAGACCATTAGTTAAATCCATCTTTTATTTCTGTTTAAGATGTATTTAAATAGTCTTTAAAAGGTGCATTTTGATTCATAGATGCACTTATATTTTTAAGTTTGATTTTGACCTTGACTTTGTCTCTCCTCTCACACTAACTCATTCAGGCCAGCTAGCGTTTAATGCTCCAGCCCAGTGTTTACCCTCGGTGCTGATTTGATTTAATTGTGGTTGTCATTAGCGGACGTTAGCATATCGCTGGGAGGCACTGGTGGGAGGCTTGCTAACGGTTAGCGCTGGGCTGCTAACGAAGCATGTGTGAACCCATGCATACTTGACGTTTATCACATTAAACAACAGCACTACCAACAGTGCTGCTGCTGCTGAGATGAGGAGATCCCTGCAAGGCGGTCACATGATTACACTGTGTGGTTTTAGAGCCGCATACACATACAAATGCACACTCACACACCCTCACACACACTCAGGCACACACGAACACACACACATACACAATACACACAGCGGGAGTCATCAGTGGGATCATTAGAGCATCTGTCTCACACAGAGAGGTAGAGAGAGACAACAGAGACTCAGCAGGGAGTAGAACAGTAGGCCACTACAGTCACACAGTTACACACTGACTACAGTCACACACTGACTACAGTCACACAGTCACACACTGACTACAGTCACACACTGACCACAGTCACACAGTCACACACTGACCACAGTCACACACTGACTACAGTCACACAGTCACACACTGACTGCTGTCACACAGTCGCACACTGACTACAGTCACACAGTCACACACTGACCACAGTCACACACTGACTACAGTCACACGGTCACACACTGACTTCAGTCACACAGTCACACACTGACCACAGGCACACAGTCACACACTGACCACAGTCACACACTGACTACAGTCACACAGTCACACACTGACTACAGTCACACAGTCACACACTGACTACAGTCACACAGTCACACACTGACCACAGTCACACAGTCACACACTGACCACAGTCACACACTGACTACAGTCACACAGTCACACACTGACCACAGTCACACAGTCATACACTGACCACAGTCACACAATCACACACTGACTACAGTCACACAGTCACACACTGACTACAGTCACACAGTCACACACTGACTGCTGTCACACAGTCGCACACTGACTACAGTCACACAGTCACACACTGACCACAGTCACACACTGACTACAGTCACACGGTCACACACTGACTTCAGTCACACAGTCACACACTGACCACAGTCACACAGTCACACACTGACCACAGTCACACACTGACTACAGTCACACAGTCACACACTGACTACAGTCACACAGTCACACACTGACCACAGTCACACAGTCACACACTGACCACAGTCACACACTGACCACAGTCACACAGTCACACAGTCACACACTGACCACAGTCACACAGTCACACACTGACCACAGTCACACAGTCACACACTGACTACAGTCACACAGTCACACACAGTCACACAGTCACACACTGACCACAGTCACACAGTCACACACTGACTACAGTCACACAGTCACACACTGACCACAGTCACACAGTCATACACTGACCACAGTCACACAATCACACACTGACCACAGTCACACACTGACTACAGTCACACAGTCACACACTGACTACAGTCACACAGTCACACACTGACCACAGTCACACAGTCACACACTGACCACAGTCACACAATCACACACTGACTACAGTCACACAGTCACACACTGACCACAGTCACACAGTCACACACTGACCACAGTCACACAGTCACACACTGACCACAGTCACACAGTCACACACTGACCACAGTCACACACTGACCACAGTCACACAGTAATACACACTGACCACAGTCACACAGTCACACACTGACCACAGTCACACAGTCACACACTGCTAAAACAACTAAATATACATAAGTAAGACCACATGGATGTTTTCACTTCCAATACCTTTTACAGAGTAATACATACTGAATAATAAATCGTGATTCACTAATGATGCTAAATACTATGTTTTTGTTTGGGGGAGGGGTTTATTTATTTCATCATAATTTCTGGTGTCTTAAATCAATGATCCCTTGCAGATTGAGGGGCCTACAGTTTCTAAAGAAACTACTGATGCCAGTGTCTGATTGTACAAAGGCATTACCTCAAAGGACAACACTGTCCATCTGTCCATCCCTAATAAAGATTCTTCAATGGTTTTTCAATTATGTAAAATAGCTATTTCTATCACACAGAGCTGAAACCTTGCTCATAGAGATATAGAGATACATATATATTTCCATGTCTCGAGCAGAATTGATAAGGATCGCCTGCTGAATGTGAATTAATGATCCAAGCTCATTAATTTCACTTCTAAAGAAGAGGTTTCTGGACAGACAGGGTCATTACAGATAGAACGGCTATACTTATTAGTATTCAATTAAACAATACAGGGTCGCTACGGGAAGCCAGAGCAAAGGCTCAGCAGGTGGGCTCTCATCTACAGACTGTCACCATAATCAGAGATAATAAATTATTATGCAGATTATCAATAGAGAAAGAGATCAATTATTATGGAGATTGTCAATAGAGGAGGAGCCACACTGTGGGGACAGCATGGGCCCGCCCCATCATTCAATATAAAGTGCATCATTACAATGTGAATGGGGAATCACACAGTGATTTTAGTGAGCTAATAATCCATAAAGGGATAGTAATGCAGAAGCTATTGTTTTGGCTCACTCCTGGTCTAGGAGACGATAGTAGCAGTATTCAGTAGGAGAGAGTTAGTAGTGTACCATGCAGAAAGCAGTATTTGGGTGTGCTCCTTCGTTGCTGAGCTGGGGAGAATGAGAAAATATCATTCTGTCAGGGTGATTTGATAGCGGGATGAGAAATGTCAGAGGAGGAGATGACAAATCATCCAGCGAAGGAGAGGAGACCGGGAGACACAACGTGTCATTTGTCATGAGTGTCATTTGACTGCACCCCCCTCCTTTCCTCTCCTCTCCTCTTGTCCTCCTCTCCTCTCCTCTCCTCTTGTCCTCCTCCCTCCTCTCCTCTTGTCCTCCCCCCTCCTCCCTCCTTCCTCCTCTCGTCTCATCTTGTCCTCCCCCCTCATCCCCTCTCTTAACCCCTCCTCTCCTCCTTTTCTAAACCCCATCAAGTTCTCTATATCTTTCCATCTCCCTCTCTCTCTCATCCTTCAGATGAATGCTACCTTGATAGCCATTCATTCTAAATTATCCTAATTTCACTCCTTTCACCCCGTCTGCGTCTGAGCGTGAGCGCGGAAATCAGATTTAAATTTGTGATGGAGTTGTTGTTGTTCAATCTTCCTCCCCTCCTCCTCCGTTTTTCTCTCACAATCTTTTTCACAGTGAATGGAGAGGATTAGATTTGCACTCTGTGCAACACACTCACACACACGCATGCACGCACACACACACACACACACACACACACACACACACACACACACACACACACACACACACACACACACACACACACACACACACACACACACACACACACACACACACACACACACACAATCAAAACGCAGTGCCCAGTGACATTTAAGAATATTCTGTCTTCTGTCTTGTCGTCAACATTGTCCTTTTTGTTCTGTTCTTTCTTCTGTCCTTCATTTTTGGAGAATACATCACCCCCAGTCTATTCTCTTCGAAGAAAGGGTTCCAAAAGAGTTCTTTTCAGAGGGATAGGGTTCTACCAAGAACTGTTTTCATCTGTAGAACCTGTTTTGGAAGACAAGGTTTCTTTGTAAGGCAAAGTGTTCTACCGAGAAATGTTTTCATCCTAAGTACCATTTATGGTAGAAAGGGTTCTTTGATGATTGTTTGGAAGGCAAGAAGGATTCTATATAGAACCCTACTGAATCTGAATAAGCTTTGTCATTATTTATTTTTTATGGTGCCTGAGCATCAGTGTTTATTTATTTTTTACATCTTTAACACCAGGAGTTTGAGTAGTCTCATTAGTTTAAAAAGATAGGTGAGAGAATGTTTTAAACTGAACCTGTATGGGAATATTGGTGCATGTGTCTGGTATTATCTTAATCATTTTACATATACAGTGCTCACACTGTATAACTTTGTTATGATTTCTGTCTTTCTAATGATAATTTTCTGTGATTTTATTGAGCAGAAAGTAGGATAATAGAAGGGAGTATGAGTGCACCAGCAGAGTAGTGTATGGTACACAGCAAATTGGCCAGTTTTACCTAGTGCTGATTTCAGTGTAATATTTCTAGTGTTGATTCAGGAGTTGAATTAAGTAAACACTCAGTGGTGTAAAAGAACCCCAATGTTGGCGTTAATAACCAGAGTTGAGGGTGATTGTGTCATCTTTACTCTGTGTAGAGTAAAACACTCAAAACCACGGCCATCATTATCATATTTCCCAGCATGCTCTATTGCAGTTTGATTTTCAGAATTGTTTGTTTCAATATTTGTGTCTTTGTGTGTACATTGATTGGTTGATTAATCTTATGCTATAAATAACATACATTTCTCTAAACAAATCCAATCTGTTAGTAGTTGGACTTATTGCACCCTTTCATGAGATTATTGTTCAAGTTTAGATGAATTAGATGAGTCTCATCAATCATCCCTACCCTGACAGTCATTCCGAATGCAGGTTGTGGGTGATTAAAAGTTGACATTGTTGGATATCCTCACTCTGGCTGGATTCTAATAGGAATTATTCATCACTTTGCAAGACAGCATAATGTGACTTGCAGGCCTGATGTGGCCTGTAAACCAAGAGTTTCCTAACACTACTGTGCTAGGGCATAACTAGACCCTCAAACAAAGGACCATTCAAAGAAGTAGAACCATTTACAGGGGATTCTATGACGAATCCTAAATAGAGAGTTCTAGGTACTACCCTCTGCAAAGGGTTATTTTCAACCTAGCATCAATAAGGGTTCCCCTATGGGGATAAACCACAGAACCCTACATGGTTCTACTGAGCACCTTTTTTCTAAGAGTGCAGTTGAGGTGAATCAACCTAAGCCTCAGTGCTCTCTCGTCCCTTCTGCCCTTTCCTAATGTACTTTAGCATACATTGAATTACCCCCCTCCCTACTTTCTGCCCCCTACAGTATCTTCTCCGGCTTAGAGGCAATGGTTTCATTGTCTACATTTCTAACTAATAGCAGACAATACAGACTACAGACTAGAGTCAAAGTACAGACTATTTGATATACATGTATTGATTACTTGATTAAATGTTGATACAACACAAACATACACTCAGCTGGAGCAGTGACATTTACACGTACAACCTTATTATCTGGCTTCTAATGCCACCCTTTACCCCAAACCCCTTCTCCTAAACCCTCCATGTCCCTATCTGATCGCTTTCCCCAAACTCTGCTTCCTTACCCCCAATATTGATCTATCTCATTTGTATCTATCTTCCCAGGGCCTACTGATGAAAACTAGCCAGCTGGCTAAATCTGGGACATTTACAGAAGTGTTAATTGATGTCCATTGTCCCTGTCAAATAAATACATCTTTGCCCCCTTCCTCCTTAACCCGTTTCCCCCCGTTCTCCTCTCCTCTCTTCAGTCCACCCTCTAGGCGGTGTGTTTGTGTATGTTTGTCTCTTTGTGTGTGTGTGTGTGTGTGTGTGTGTGTGTGTGTGTGTGTGTGTGTGTGTGTGTGTGTGTGTGTAAGGCTTTGTTAGGTCTAGCTGTCCCCAGCTGAGTGTTGGGTCTGGTCTGGCCTAATGCAATAGTAATTAAGGACCATATTCAAGGCTGCATGGACACAAGACAATCCTGGCTAATGAACTATTGATCGACTGGGTCGCCCAGCCAGGCTAAAGCATGCTGACTGTATGTGTGTGTGTGTGTGTGTGTGTGTGTGTGTGTGTGTGTGTGTGTGTGTGTGTGTGTGTGTGTGTGTGTGTGTGTGTGTGTGTGTGTGTGTGTGTGTGTGTGTGTGTGTGTGTGTGTGTGTGTGTAGAGGCGTCATGCCGATAGGGGGCACAGGGGCACATGCCCCCTCAGATGTGCCCCTGTGCCCCTGTCCTGTTTAAAAAAACATGTTTTTTAAATATTTAGTTGTTTCTCTGTAATACTACTAGCCACCAAGCAATTGAATTAAGTTGGCTTAGCTAGCAGATAGGTCCCCCCTCCGGACCACCCCCCTGCCATCCTCATGTACTTTGTGCCACTTCAGATTTTTGGGGGTTCCTGACACCCCTGTGTGTGTGTGTGTGTGTGTGTGTGTGTGTGTGTGTGTGTGTGTGTGTGTGTGTGTGTGTGTGTGTGTGTGTGTGTGTGTGTGTGTGTGTGTGTGTGTGTGTGCGCGTGTGTGTGTGTGTCCATAGGACCCCAGCTGACCACTCATGTGCTTTTAGAGCACTGGCCTTGTTATAATACTGTGATTGACATATGCTAAGATTCACATCAATTGCCCTACTTCTTCCTCTGACCTGATTGAAGACTGACCGCTAGGATCCACAGACAAATTTGTGAAGACATTAATGACTGACACAGAGGGAGGAAAGGAAATGATTGGAAGGGAGAGAAAGAGGGGAGTGAGTGGAATTGGGGGAAGAGTGAATGAAAGAGAGAGCAAGAGAGAGAGAGAGAAAGAGAGAGAGAAAGAGAGAGAGAGACCAATAAACTGACATCAAATTCCAATCATATAATTCCATGGATACAGTTAAAAACGTGTTCGTTTTGACAATAGTTAGCATGACTTTACCTCCTAGAAAAAAATATATTTCACTGTCATCACTGTATCATATAGAAACACACAAATCCACTGCCATTCCAAACCCCAGTAAAACTGCCGACAATGGTATGAAAAAGGTATCCATTAAACCAATGATTTTAAAAAGCATAACCTTACAATCACACCAAATTTCTGGAAATACCAGTTAAAACACTGTGCTTTCATTTGAGTGCTTTTCCCAGAGATCTGGCTCTGCACTATGAATTTTTGAACGGTGCCAAAATGCTCTCATTTCATCTGATCGCTTCAATCATATGGTAATCTGTGGCAGGCAGGTGGGCGAATATTGCTCAGCTATAATTGGCGGTTTGCTAATGGAGATGCTGGGTGTCTGTTGGAAATATGTTTTAAGGCCTAACGAGTTTTGACGGATCAGATCAGAATGCGCTGGGCGCAGGGCATGTGTATGTGTGCAGGGGTTTGTGTGTAACTGTTGTAGCACACACCCCCGCAGCCCACGCAAGACGGATCACATGAGCTTTAGGGATCCCCAACCTCCCAAAAAACAAACCCCGCAGGTCGGACCCTCCAGATAGCCTTTAAACACATCATAAGCCATTAAAGACAGTTTTAGAATTACAGGAAATTAGCTTTAAAACTGAAAAACCTTCTCTGAGCACATGGCAAAATGTGTAGAATAGCAAAAAATTAGTTCAGGGATACTTAACAGTCTGGAAAATCCTTTATTTTTGTAGTTGATTTTTATTTATTTGCATTATTTGAACTTAAAATGTACATTTGAAGTATGAAGATTACATACACTTACGTTGGAGTCATTAAAACTTGTTTGTCAAGCACTCCACAAATGTCTTGATAACAAACTATAGTTTTGGCAAGTCGGTTAGGACATCTACGTTGTGCATGACACAAGAAATTTTTCCAACAATTGTTTACAAACAGATTATTTCACTGTATCAAAATTTCAGTGGGTCAGAAGTTCACATAAACTAAGTTGACTGTGCCTTTAAACAGCTTGGAAAATTCCAGAAAATGATGTCATGGCTTTAGAAGCTTCTGATAAGCTAATTGACATGATTTGAGTCAATTGGAGGTGTAACTGTGGATGTATTTCAAGGCCTACCTTCAACCTCAGTGCATCTTTGCTTGACATCATGGGAAAATCAAAAGAAATCAGCCAAGACCTCAGAAAAAATTGTAGACCTCCACAAGTCTGGTTCATCCTTGGAAGCAATTTCAAAATGACTGAAGGTACCACGTTCATCTGTACAAACAATAGTACGCAAGTATGAACACCATGGGACCATGCAGCCATCATACCTCTCAGGAAGGAGACTCGTTGTGTCTCCTAGAGATGAACGTACTTTGGTGTGAAATGTGCAAATCAATCCCAGAACACCAGCATAGGACCTTGTGAAGATGCTGGAGGAAACAGGTGAAAATATATTTGTATCCACAGTAAAACGAGTCCTATGTCGACATAACCTGAAAAACCGCTCAGCAAGGAAAAAGCCAATGCTCCAAAACTGCCATGAAAAAGCCAGACTACGGTTTGCAACTGCACATGGGGACAAAGATACTTACTTTTTGGAGAAATGTCCTCTGGTCTGATGAAACAAATATAGAACTGTTTGGCCATAATAACTTCCGGCGCCGACAGAGATGGCCGCCTCGCTTCACGTTCCTAGGAAACTATGCAGTTTTTTGTTTTTTTCCGTGTTATTTCTTACATTAGTACCCCAGGTCATCTTAGGTTTCATTACATACAGTCGAGAAGAACTACTGTATAGATCAGCGTCAACTCACCATCAGTACGACCAAGAATATGTTTTTCGCGACGCGGATCCTGTGTTCTGCCTTACAAACAGGACAACGGAATGGATCGCATGCAGCGACCCAAAAACGACTCTGAAAAAGAGGGAAACGAGGCAGTCTTCTGGTCAGACTTTTCCGTGCCCCACTTTCATTCTTCTTGCCAATGTGTCTTCAACGAGGTTGATGAAATCCGACAGAAACAAACACCTTTCTGGTAAGAAGAGGGGTGGGGGTGTTCTCCACGCATCGCCTTATGGCTAACGAGGCATGGTGCGATGAAAGAAACATACAGGAACTCAAATCCTTCTGTTCACCTGATTTAGAATTCCTCACAATCAAATGTAGACCGCATTATCTACCAAGAGAATTCTCTTCGATTATAATCGCAGCCGTATATATCCCCCCAAGCAGACACATCAATGGCCCTGAATGAACTTTATTTAACTCTTTGTAAACTGGAAACCATTTATCCGTAGGCTGCATTCATTGTTGCTGAGGATTTTAACAAGGCTAATCTGAAAACAAGACTCCCTAAATTTTATCAGCATATCGATTGCGCAACCAGGGGTGGAAAAACCTTGGATCACTGTTACTCTAACTTCCGCGACGCATACAAGGCCCTGCCCCGCCCCCCTTTCGGAAAACCTGACCACAACTCCATTTTGCTGATACCTGCCTACAGACAAAAACTAAAAAAAGAAGCTCCCACGCTGAGGTCTGTCCAACGCTGGTCCGACCAAGCTGACTCCACACTCCAAGACTGCTTCCATCACGTGGACTGGAACATGTTTCGTATTGCGTCAGATAACAACATTGACGAATACGCTGATTCGGTGTGCGAGTTCATGAGAACGTGCGTTGAAGATGTCGTTCCCATAGCAACGATTAAAACATTCCCTAACCAGAAACCGTGGATTGATGGCAGCATTCGCGTGAAACTGAAAGCGCAAACCACTGCTTTCAATCAGGGCAAGGTGTCTGGTAACATGACTGAATACAAACAGTGCAGCTATTCCCTCCGTAAGGCTATCAAACAAGCTAAGTGTCAGTACAGAGACAAAGTAGAATCTCAATTCAACGGCTCAGACACAAGAGGCATGTGGCAGGGTCTACAGTCAATCACGGACTACAGGAAGAAATCCAGCCCATTCACGGACCAGGATGTTTTGCTCCCAGGCAGACTAAACAACTTTTTTGCCTGCTTTGAGGACAATACAGTGCCACTGACACGGCCTGCAACGGAAACATGCGGTCTCTCCTTCACTGCAGCCGAGGTGAGTAAAACGTTTAAACGTGTTAACCCTCGCAAGGCTGCAGGCCCAGACGGCATCCCCAGCCGCGCCCTCAGAGCATTCGCAGACCAGCTGGCTGGTGTGTTTACGGAAATATTCAATTAATCCCTATAGCAGTCTGCTGTTCCCACATGCTTCAAGAGGGCCACCATTGTTCCTGTTCCCAAGAAAGCTAAGGTAACTGAGCTAAACGACTACCGCCCCGTAGCACTCACTTCCGTCATCATGAAGTGCTTTGAGAGACTAGTCAAGGACCATATCACCTCCACCCTACCTGACACCCTAGACCCACTCCAATTTGCTTACCACCCAAATAGGTCCACAGACGATGCAATCTCAACCACACTGCACACTGCCCTAACCCAACTGGACAAGAGGAATACCTATGTGAGAATGCTGTTCATCGACTACAGCTCGGCATTCAACACCATAGTACCCTTCAAGCTCATCATCAAGCTGGGTCTCGACCCGCCCTGGGTGCAACTTCCTGACGGGCCGCCCCAGGTGGTGAGGGTAGGTAACAACATCTCCTCCCCGCTGATCCTCAACACTGGGGCCCCACAAGGGTGCGTTCTGAGCCCTCTCCTGTACTCCCTGTTCACCCACGACTGCGTGACCACGCATGCCTCCAACTCAATCATCAAGTTTGCGGACGACACAACAGTGGTAGGCTTGATTACCAACAACGATGAGACGGCCTACAGGGAGGAGGTGAGGGCCCTCGGAGTGTGGTGTCAGGAAAATAACCTCACACTCAACGTCAACAAAACTAAGGAGATGATTGTGGACTTCAGGAAACAGCAGAGGGAACACCCCCCTATCCACATCGATGGAACAGTAGTGGAGAGAGTAGCAAGTTTTAAGTTCCTCGGCATACACATCACAGACAAACTGAATTGGTCCACTCACACAGACAGCATCGTGAAGAATGCGCAGCAGCGCCTCTTCAACCTCAGGAGGCTGAAGAAATTCGGCTTGTCACCAAAAGCACTCACAAACTTCTACAGATGCACAATCGAGAGCATCCTGGTGGGCTGTATCATCACCTGGTACGGCAACTGCTCCGCCCTCAACCGTAAGGCTCTCCAGAGGGTAGTGAGGTCTGCACAACGCATCACCGGGGGCAAACTACCTGCCCTCCAGGACACCTACACCACCCGATGTTACAGGAAGGCCATAAAGATCATCAAGGACATCAACCACCCGAGCCACTGCCTGTTCACCCCGCTATCATCCAGAAGGCGAGGTCAGTACAGGTGCATCAAAGCTGGGACCGAGAGACTGAAAAACAGCTTCTATCTCAAGGCCATCAGACTGTTAAACAGCCACCACTAACATTGAGTGGCTGCTGCCTACACACTGACACTGACTCAACTCCAGCCACTTTAATAATGGGAATTGATGGGAAATGATGTAAATATATCACTAGCCACTTTAAAAAATGCTACCTTATATAATGTTACTTACCCTACATTATTCATCTCATATGCATACGTATATACTGTACTCTATATCATCGACTGCATCCTTATGTAATACATGTATCACTAGCCACTTTAACTATGCCACTTTGTTTACATACTCATCTCATATGTATATACTGTACTCGATACCATCTACTGTATCTTGCCTATGCTGCTCTGTACCATCACTCATTCATATATCCTTATGTACATATTCTCTATCCCCTTACACTGTGTATAAGACAGTAGTTTAGGAATTGTTAGTTAGATTACTTGTTGGTTATTACTGCATTGTCGGAACTAGAAGCACAAGCATTTCGCTACACTCGTATTAACATCTGCTAACCATGTGTATGTGACAAATAAAATTTGATTTGATTTAATTTAATGACCATCGTTATGTTTGGAGGAAAAAGGGGGAGGCTTGCAAGCCGAAGAACACCATCCCAACTGTGAAGCATGGGGTGGCAGCATCATGTTGTGGGGGTGCTTATATTAATCACTGCTCTGCAACATATACTTAAAACATGTAAGCATTTGCTGGGCTAGAACTAAGTGATAATGTTTCCTTTATTAATGTTGTTAAATGTTCTAACTCTAGAAAAACTAAGTTAGGCCAGGAACATTCAATAGTGCTTTAAAATAAAACAAAAATATGTTTAGATATTTGTATTACATATTTTAATAATCTGATGTTATAATTAAAACAATCAAGGCCTTTAGACACTTGCTGGACAATAATTGTACAAATGAAATGTTTTTTCTGGTGTCTGACGGAGCTGAGATGAATCCAGTTTTGGGGGGTTGGGGTGCATCCGTGTATGTGTGTTTGTGTGTGTGTCTGTGAAGTGTGTGCATGTCTGTGTATGTCTGTGTGGAGTGTGTTTGTGTGTGTATGGAGTGTGTGTGCGTGTGTGTGCATAGGTCTGCGCACATAGGCACGTGTACATATCCCGCTGATCCCAATGCATTTTTTTACAGTGCCACATAATGTGATTTTACTGATACATTTGCATTGAGTAATGTAATATAACTAGCCATCACCCATATCTTGACCAATACAGCTCCCAGTCACACCCAAGTAAAAGCCAATGTAATGATGAAAGGAGTTAGCTTAATTTACTCCCCATCCCGGATCCGGGATCGTGAATAAAGCCTCAGGCTCATTAGCATAACGCAACGTTAATTATTTCTGAAAATCGCAAATGAAATGAAAATAATATGCCTGCTCTCAAGCTTAGCCTTTTCTTAACAACACTGTCATCTCAGATTTTCAAAATATGCTTTTGAAACATAGAAAATCAATCATTTGTGTAAGAGTATTGCAAGCTAGCTTAGCATTTTGCGTAGCATTTAGCACGCAACATTTTCACAAGAACCAGATACAGTTACATAGCAAATGTTCAATTTTTCCTGAATGAATCTTTGTGTAGGAGAAATCGCTCCGTTTTGCACATCACATTTGGCTACCGAAACGAACCGAAAATTCAGTCACCAAAACGTCAAACTTTTTCCGAATGAACTCCATAATATCGACCGAAACATGGCAAACGTTGTTTAGAATCAATCCTCAAGGTGATTTTTCACATATCTCTTCATTGATATGCAGTTCGTGGAAGCCTGCTTTCCCCTCAGAATCGCATGGAAAAATACCAGCAGCTGAAAATGACGCACCAATTTCGACGGAGGACACCGGGCGGACACCTGGAAAATGTAGTCTCTTATGGTCAATCTTCCAATGATATGCCTACAAATACGTCACAATGCTGCAGACACCTTGGGGAAACGATAGATAGGGCAGGCTCATTCCTCTCGCATTCACAGCCATATAAGGAGACAATGGAAAACAGAGCCTCAAAAATCCTGCTCATTTCCTGGATGCCGTTTCATCTTGATGCCGTTTCATCAGAGTGTTTTCTTTCCAAAGCTATCAATTATATGCATAGTCGAGCATCTTTTTGTGACAATATATCTTGTTTAAAACGGGAACGTTTTTCATCCAAAAATGAAATTGCGCCCCCAGAGTTTCAAGAGGTTTTAACACAGGCAACTTTAGGGCACCAAATATTATAACAAGTACTTAAAACAACCACGTTACAGTGGCTTGCAAAACTATTCACCCCACTTGGCATTTGTCCTATTTTGTTGCCTTACAACCTGGAATTAAAATTCATTTTTGGGGGTGTTGTATCATTTGATTTAAACAACATGCCTACAACTTTGAAAATGGGGTATGTCTCTATAAGCTTGACACATCAAGCCACTGGGATTTTTGCCCATTCTTCAAGGCAAAACTGCTCCAGCTCCTTCAAGTTGGATAGGTTCCGCTGGTGTACAGCAAACTTTAAGTCATACCACAGATTCTCAATTGGATTGAGGTCTGGGCTTTGATTAGGCCTTTCCAAGACATTTAAATTTTCCCCTTAAGTGCAGTATGCTTAGGGTCATTGTCCTGGTGGAAGCTGAACCTCCGTTCCTTCAATTCAAATCAGTTTCCCAGTCCCTACCAATGAAAAACACCCCCACAGCATGATGCTGCCACCACCATGCTTCACTGTGGGGATACATATGCATGCACTACTTTTCGTACATATGCACACACCACTTTTCTGTATCTTATTCTTTTGAATTTTGTATGTTCTGATTTGTGATTCTAAAGAGCAGCACACAGCATTAAAATGTCCTCTAATTTAGTAGCGTCCTATAGACTAATAGAGTGGTTACCAAACTTTTTATAGTCCCGTACCCCTTCAAACATTCAACCTCCAGCTGCATACCCCTCTAGCACCAGGGTCAGCACACTCTCAAATGTTGTTTTTTGCAATCATTCTAAGCTTGCCACACACATTATATGATACATTTATTAAACATAAGAATGAGTGTGAGTTTTTGTCACATCCTGGCTCGTGGGAAGTGGCAAAGAGCTCTTATAGGACCAGGGAACAACTAGTAATATAATAATAATCAATAATTTAGCTCTTTATTGAACCATCTTACATATAAAACCTTATGTGTTCATTGAAAATTGTGAATAACTCACCACAGGTTAATGAGAATTGTGTGCTTGAAAGGATGCACATAACTCTGCAATGTTGGGTTGCATTGGAGAGAGTCCCAGTCTTAAATCATGTTCTACACACATTCTGTGCCTGTATTTAGTTTACATGGTAGTGAGGGCCGAGATTCAACTCTCATATAGGTGCGTGGTTGCAAAGGGCGTCAGTGTCTTAACAGTACAATTTGCAAAAAGCAGGATACTATGAGCGCAGCCCAATCCAGAAATCTGGCAGTGGCTTTTGATTAAATTCATTTTTCACAGAACAGCTTGTTGCAATTTCAATGAGGCTCTCTTTTTCAGATATCAGTAAGTGGACTGGAGGAAGGGCATGAAAGGGATAATGAATCCAGTTGTTTGTGTCATCCGTTTTGGGAAAGTACCTGCATAATTGTGCACCCAACTCACTCGGGTGTCTGTAAGCTTGAGTTCTTTCGCACACAAAAAATCATACAATGATGGAAAGACCTGTGTGTTGTCCTTGTTAATGCAGACAGAGAAGAGCTCCAAATTCTTAATCATTGCCTCAATTTTGTCCCGCACATTGAATATAGTTGCAGAGAGTCCCTGTAATCCTAGATTCAGATCATTCAGGCGAGAAAAAAACATTACCCAGATTGGCCAGTCATGTGAGAAATTCATCATCATGCAAGCTGTCAGACAAGTGAAAATTATGGTCAGTATTGAAAACTTTAAACTCGTCTCTCAATTAAAATAAACGTGTCAATACTTTGCCACTTGATAACCAGCACACTTATGTATGTTGTAAAAGTGTTACATGGTCTCTGCCCATATCATTGCATAGTGCAGAAAATACATGACCGTTCAGGGGCCTTGCTTTAACAAAGTTGTGTCCAAAACATATTTTAAGCTGTCAGGCATACCCTTAGCAGCAAGAGCCTCTTGGTGGATGCTGCAGTGTACCCAAGTGTTATCGGGAGCAACTGCTTGCATGCACGTTACACACTCCACTGTGTCTCCCTGTCATGAATTTTGCGCCATCAGTACAGATACCAACATACAGCCGCTATGTCTGGCTACATACGGACCGTTAGTGGAATTCCCACAAGAGAATAACGGTTAATATGATTGGATGTTAATTATTTGACTAGGCTACCTGTTTTTGACATTGTGTTGTTATTTCACTGAACACTAGATGGAGTCATTTTATTTTTGTCAGTTAAACGGGGCTACGCAGGCGAGAAAAAATATATATAAATCAACTGTTTGAAAATGTGAAGAAAAAAATCCAATTTTTATTTGGCGTACCACTGACGGCATTGTGCATACCCCTATTTGGGTCAGTCCTGACGACCCAACAGCACTGGAGGGTGGAGCGGGGGAGTAGAGGCAGCCGCTGGTTTGACAAGGTCGTGGAAACCCAACGTTCTGCGTTGAGGCTGATGTCCAGTGGGTCTGTTCAGGGGTCGACCCCGATGTCGGAGAGCGAGACGATCCGGACAGTTTCGGTGGAATGCCTGAATCATCTCTGGGTCGAGGATGTCCTTGTAGGGGACCTAGGACCGGTCTTCAGGCCCATAACCTTCCCAGTCCACTAGATAGTGGATCTCTCAGGAATTTGAAATCAAGAATGGCCTGTATGGCGTAGGCAGGTTCTCCTCCAACGTCCACCGGTGGGGGCGCACTGCGGGTTAAAACTTTAGGATGAAGAGGACTGGAGGTGACTGGTTATAACAGAGACACATGGAAGGACAAGGAGATGTTATACTGACGGGGTAACTGGAGGCGGTACGAGACAGGGTTGATGCAATGGAAATGAAAGACAGGGCTACGTTCAAGAGCACAACGAAACAGAACACAATGTTGACTAAGAAAATAAATACAGAACCTTTCATCTGCAGTCTGCAGTAAAAGCCACAGTACTCAACATTACAACATGTGACCATATGGACAGACACAATGGCAAAGTCAGAAGACTTGGAAACAGGGAATTGGGCTGTAATGAAACATAATCATATAGGTCAACCATGAATGTTTTGCTAAATTATAATAATATGATTTACCATTAATAATAATATCACAATTCTCATGACGTATAAGAGGCATAGGTTACAGTCACATCAGTGAAAAATAAGAGCTTTTCCGTGTCTTCAGTATAGTTAAAGTTCACAATCATTCATATGTATGCATGCAGTATATTTGTATCATATACCAGCAATTTACAAACAAACTTATCATCACACATCAATACTGACCATTGACAGCTGAAGGGTGACAGTGACAAAACTTTAAGATTCCCAGTTCTTTTAGATGTATTGTGCATAAAACATGAGTTGGTTTGTGAATGGAATCCTCTAATACATCTGGGCCTACATCTTGTTGAACTGTATCAGTAGTGAGAGTCTACATGGCTAGCTGAGAGAAGCTATACTTTATTCTTCTGATACATCGTAAATCACATGAATTATAAAGCAGAGTTTGTTTTGACAAGCAGAGCAAGAGGAAAACTAAACACGCACATGCAGACAGGCACACACACCCCCACACATACACTCACACACATGCATGCACATTGCACACAGGAGCACACAGACACACGGGGACACGCACACACAGACACACAGACAGTTTATAAAAGTCGACATGAATAAGGAATGCCCTTTTGGGTGAACATAAACATGGAAGCGTGAGGAGGAAGCTGATGATCTGGTCCAGTATTGAACAGACATACTGCAGGAGATTATGCACCACTGTCAGCAAGCGTGCACAGATCCGGCTCTACCTGTGCAGAGCATACTGTACATGTGTGTCCATTTTGCCTTCCACCCTCCAAAGTGGGCTTTTTGGTGGTGGTATAATTTCCCCCAAACGTTTTTTACCCCCTTTTTCATGATATCCAATTGGTAGTTACAGTCTTGTCCCATCGCTGCAACTCCCATATGGACTTGGGAGAGGCGAAGGTTGAGAGCCATGCGTCCTCTTCCAAAACACAACCCACACTGCTTCTTCACACACTGCTCACTTCACCCCCAAAACCAGCCGAACCAATGTGTCGGAGGAAACACTGTTCAGTTGGCAATCAGGTCAGCTTGCTGGCACCCGGCCCGCCACATGGAGTCGCTAGAGCACAATGGGATAAGGAAATCCCGGCCGGCCAAATCCTTCCCTAATCCGGATGACGCAGGGCCAGTTGTGCACCGCCTCAAGGTTCACGGCCGGCTGTGACACAGCCTGGGATCGAAGCCGGGACTGTAGTGACGCCACAAGAACTGCAATGCAATGCCTTAGACTGTTGGGCCACTCAGGAGGCCCAGTTTTCTTTCAGTTTTGCCTGACAAAAACAGAGTAGGCCTACGTTTATCCTGCCTATAAAATACAGTTTAGCAAACATATTCTGGCAAATTTATTAAGATATTTGTGAGGAAAAACAGGGCTAATCAGCTGGCAATGAGCACTCTGCTGGCATGCTGCCCTCCAAAGTGATGGCCACTGTGCAGACAGAACATGCTTTCCCATCCGATCCTGTTACAATAAGCCACATGAATTTGCTTGCTCTGGACTACAGGAGAAGTGACATACATCCCTAGTTGATATTGGCTGCTAACATGAATGACTCCAAATGCCAGTGTAAAGCCTGTAGCCTATCTTGCGTTTTTCGAAAATGCATCACCATTTATGGCTGTACTGACAGGCTACATTTGCGCTGTGATTGTGTGTGCATGTTCGTGTGTGCACATGTACATGTGCGTGAGAGGAAGGTCGCAAGTTTTGTACCCCTCCTTTTTGGGTGTCGCGGGTCAGAACGTTTGAAAAAAACTGGGATACAAGATACTGGCAACACATGGAGTTGGGTAAGATATAGTAATGGAAGGTAGGATGCATGATAGTGGCATCATATGGAGTTGGGTCGGATATAGTAATGGAAGGTAGGATGCATGATAGTGTCATCAAATGGAGTTGGGTCGGATATAGTAATGGAAGGTAGGATGCATGATAGTGGCATCATATGGAGTTGGGTTGGATATAGTAATGGAAGGTAAGATGCATGATAGTGGCATCATATGGAGTTGGGTATAGTAATGGAAGGTAGGATGCATGATAGTGGCATCATGGAAGGTAATGGAAGGTAGAATGCATGATAGTGTCATCATATGGAGTTGGGTTGGATATAGTAATGGAAGGTAGGATGCATGATAGTGTCATCATATGGAGTTGGGTTGGATAAAGTAATGGAAGGTAGGATGCATGATAGTGGCATCATATGGAGTTGGGTTGGATATAGTAATGGAAGGTAGGATGCATGATAGTGTCATCATATGGAGTTGGGTCGGATATAGTAATGGAAGGTAGGATGCATGATAGTGTCATCATATGGAGTTGGGTTGGATAAAGTAATGGAAGGTAGGATGCATGATAGTGGCATCATATGGAGTTGGGTTGGATATAGTAATGGAAGGTAGGATGCATTATAGTGTCATCATATGGAGTTGGGTCGGATATAGTAATGGAAGGTAGGATGCATGATAGTGGCATCATATGGAGTTGGGTCGGATATAGTAATGGAAGGTAGGATGCATGATAGTGGCATCATATGGAGTTGGGTTGGATATGGTAATGGAAGGTAGAATGCATGATAGTGTCATCATATGGAGTTGGGTTGGATAAAGTAATGGAAGGTAGGATGCATGATAGTGGCATCATATGGAGTTGGGTTGGATATAGTAATGGTATGTAGGATGCATGATAGTGGCATCATATGGAGTTGGGTTGGATATAGTAATGGAAGGGTAGGATGCATGAGAGTGGCATCATATGGAGTTGGGTTGGATATAGTAATGGTATGTAGGATGCATGATAGTGGCATCATATGGAGTTGGGTTGGATATAGTAATGGAAGGTAGGATGCATGATAGTGTCATCATATGGACTTTGGGTTGGATATAGTAATGGAAGGTAGGATGCATGATAGTGTCATATGGAGTTGGGTTGGATATATGTAGTGGCATCATATGGATAGGATGCATGATAGTGTCATGATTGGGTTGGATATAGATAAGTGGATGCATCATCATATGGAGTTGGGTCGGATATAGTAATGGAAGGTAGGATGCATGATAGTGTCATCATATGGACTTTGGGTTGGATACAGTAATGGAAGGTAGGATGCATGATAGTGTCATCATATGGAGTTGGGTTGGATATAGTAATGGAAGGTAGGATGCATGATAGTGTCATCATATGGAGTTGGGTTGGATATAGTAATGGAAGGTAGGATGCATGATAGTGGCATCATATGGAGTTGGGTTGGATATAGTAATGGAAGGTAGGATGCATGATAGTGGCATCATATGGAGTTGGGTTGGATATAGTAATGGAAGGTAGGATGCATGATAGTGTCATCATATGGAGTTGGGTCGGATATAGTAATGGAAGGTAGGATGCATGATAGTGGCATCATATGGAGTTGGGTTGGATATAGTAATGGTATGTAGGACGCATGATAGTGTCATCATATGGAGTTGGGTTGGATATAGTAATGGAAGGCAGGATGCATGATATTGGCATCATATGGAGTTGGGTTGGATATAGTAATGGTATGTAGGATGCATGATAGTGGCATCATATGGAGTTTGGTCGGATATAGGGATAGGATGCATGATCATATGGAGTTGGGTTGGATATAGTAGGATGCATGATAGTGGCATCATATGGAGTTGGGTTGGATATAGTAATGGAAGGGTAGGATAGGATGCATGATAGTGTCATCATATGGAGTTGGGTCGGATATAGTAATGGAAGGTAGGATGCATGATAGTGGCATCATATGGAGTTGGGTTGGATATAGTAATGGAAGGTAGGATGCATGATAGTGGCATCATATGGAGTTGGGATATAGTAATGGAAGGTAGGATGCATGATAGTGTCATCATATGGAGTTGGGTCGGATACAGTAATGGAAGGTAGGATGCATGATAGTGGCATCATATGGAGTTGGTTTGGATATAGTAATGGTACGTAGGATGCATGATAGTGGCATCATATGGAGTTGGGTTGGATATAGTAATGGAAGGTAGGATGCATGATAGTGGCATCATATGGAGTTGGTTTGGATATAGTAATAGTGATCATATGGAGTTGGGTTGGAATGGAAGGGTAGGATGCATGATAGTGGCATCATATGGAGTTGGGTTGGATACAGTAATGGAAGGTAGGATGCATGATAGTGGCATCATATGGAGTTGGGTCGGATACAGTAATGGAAGGTAGGATGCATGATAGTGGCATCATATGGAGTTGGGTCGGATATAGTAATGGAAGGTAGGATGCATGATAGTGGCATCATATGGAGTTGGTTTGGATATAGTAATGGAACGTAGGATGCATGATAGTGGCATCATATGCATGATAGTGGCATCATATGGAGTTGGGTTGGATATAGTAATGGAAGGTAGGATGCATGATAGTGGCATCATATGGAGTTGGGTTGGATATAGTAATGGTAGGGCGACAGTATATCTTTTATATTCACTGGAATTGTAAGTGAAGCATTTATTCCAGTTCAAAATAGTTTTGCGATATTTATTCATTGGACTGCGCTACTTTCCCCTCTTCTTGTAAAAATTGTTCAAGAGTCTGTGACACAGTTGTGGGATTTATTTTGGGGGGTTCCCTTGTTTTTGTTGAGCACATGACTAGAGTGGCTGTAGTCTTAGACAATTTTTAGGGCCTTCCTCTGATACCTCCTGGTATAGAGGTCCTGGATGCCAGGAAACCTGGCCCCAGTGATGTACTGGGCCGTACGCACTATCCTCTGTAGTGCCTTGCGGTCCGAGGCAGAGCAGTTGCCAAACCAGGCAGTGATGCAAACAGTCAGGATGCTCTCGATGGTGCCGCTGTAGAACCTTTTGAGAATCTGAGGACCCATGTCAAATCTTTTCAGTCTCCTGAGGGAGAATAGGTTTTGCTGTGCCCTCGTCACGACTGTCTTGTTGTGCTTGGACCATGTTAGTTTGTTGGTGATGTGGACACCAAGGAACTTGAAGCTCTCAACCTGCTCCACAACTGTCCAATCGATGAGAATGGGGGTGTACTCGGTCCTCCTTTTCCTGTATTCCACAATCATCTCTTTTGTCTTGATCACGTTGAGGGAGAGGTTGTTGCCCTGGCACCACATGGCCAGGTCTCTGGTCTCGTTGATGTCGGTTATCAGGCCTACTACTGTTGTGTCATCGACAAACTTAATTATGGTGTTGGAGTCGTGCCTGGCCGTGCAGTCATGAGTGAACAGGGAGTACAGGACGGGACTGAGAACACACCCCTGAATGGTCCCTGTGTTGGGATCAGTGTGGCGGATATGTTGTTACCTACCCTTAACACCTGGGGGCGGCCCGTTGTAAAAACAGGATTTATTTTTAAATTTTTTATTTCACCTTTATTTAACTAGGTAGGCCAGTTAAGAACACGTTCTCATTTACAACTGTGAGCTGGCCAAGATAAAGCAAAGCAGTGCACCACAAACAACACAGAGTTACACATGGGATAAACAAACGTACAGTCAATAACACAATAGAAAAATCTATATACAGTGTATGCAAATGTAGTAAGATTAGGGAGGTAAGGCAATAAATAGGCCATAGTGGTGAAATAATTACAATAAAGCAATTAAACACTGGAGTAATACATGTGAGGAAGATGAATGTGCAAGTAGAGATACTGGGGTGCAAAGGAGAAAAAGAAAAAAAACTATATGGGGATGAAGTAGTTGGGTGGGCTATTTACAGATGGCCTGTATACAGGTGCAATGACCTGTACGCCGCTCTGACAGCTGAAGCTTAAAATTAGTGAGGGAGATATAAGATTCCAGCTTCAGTGATTTTTGCAATTCGTTCCAGTCATTGGCAGCAGAGAGCTGGAAGGAGAGGCGGCCAAAGGAGGAGTTGGATTTGGAGGTGACCAGTGAAATATACCTGCTGGAGCGCTTGCTATGGGTGTGTGCTCCTATGGTGAACAGTGAGCTGAGAAAAGGCATGGCTTTACCTAGCAAAGACTTATAGATGACCTGGAGCCAGTATATTTGGCGACAAATATGAAGCGAGGGCCAGCCAACGAGAGCATACAGGTCGCAGTGGTGGGTAGTATATGGGGCTTTGGTGACAAAACGGATGGCACTGTGATAGACTACATCCAATTTTCTGAGTAGAGTGTTGGAGGATATTTTGTAAATGACATCATCGAAGTCAAGGATCGGTAGGATAGTCAGTTTTACATGGGTATGTTTGGCAGCATGAATGAAGGATGCTTTGTTGCGAAATAGGAAGCCGATTCTAGATTTAATTTCGGATTGGAGATGCTTAATGTGAGTCTGGAAGAAGAGTTTACAGTCTAACCAGATACCTAGGTATTTGTAGTTGTCCACGTATTCTAAGTCAGAACCGTCCAGAGGAGTGATGCTAAGCGGGCAGGTGCGGGCAGTGATCGGTTGAAGAGCACGCATTTAGTTTTACTTGTGTTTAAGAGCGGTTGGAGGCCATGGAAGGAGTGTTGTATGGCATTGAAGCTTGTCTGGAGGTTTGTTAACACAGTGTCCAAAGAAGGACCAGAAGTATACAGAATGTTGTCGTCTGCGTAGAGGTGGTTCAGAGAATCACCAGCAGCAAGAGCAACATCCTTTAAGTATACAGAGAAAAGAGTCGGCCCAGGAATTGAACCCTGTGGCACCCCCATAGAGACTGTCCGAGGTCCGGACAACAGGCCCCACGATTTGACACACTGAACTCTATCTGAGAAGTAGTTGGTGAACCAGGTGAGGCAGGGGTAGCCAGATGGAAAGCATTGCCAGCCGTAGAAAAATGCTTATTGAAATGATCGATTATTGTTAATTTATCGGTGGTGACAGCGTTTCCTAGCCTCAGTGCAGTGGGCAGCTGGGAGGAGGTGCTCTTATTCTCCATGGACTTTACAGTGTCTCAGAACTTTTTGGAGTTTGTGCTGTAGGATGCAAATTTCTGTTTGAAAAATCTATGCTTTGCTGTCCTAACTGCCTGTGTATATTGGTTCCTAACTTCCTAGAAAAGTTGCATATCGCAGGGGCTATTCGATGATAATGCAGTACACCATGGGATGTTTTTGTGCTGCTCAAGGGCAGTCAAGTCTGGAATGAACCAAGGGCTATATTTGTTCTTTGTTCTCTACATGTTTTGAATGGGGCATGCTTATTTAAGATGGTGAGGAAAGCACTTTTAAAGAATAACCAGGCATCCACTACTGACAGAATGAGGTCAATATCCTTTCAGGATACCCGGGCCAGGTCGATTAGAAAGGCCTGCTAGCTGAAGTGTTTTAGGGAGTGTTTAACAGTGATGAGGGGTGGTCGTTTGACCACGGACCCATTGCGGACAATTCCAATGAGGCAGTGATGGTTGAGATCCTGGTTGAAGACAGCAGAGGTGTGTTTAGAGGGCAGGTTGGTTAGGGTGATGTCTATGAAGGTTCCCGTGTTTACGGATGTAGGGTTGTACCTGGTAGGTTCCTTGATAATTTGTGTAAGATTGAGGGCATCTAGCTTAGATTGTAAAATGGCCGGGGTGTTAAGCATATCCCAGTTTAGGTCACCTAACAGTACAAACTCTGAAGAAAAATGGGGGGCAATTAATTCACATATGGTGTCCAAGGCACAGCTGGGGGGTGAGGGGGGTCTATAACAGGCGGCAACAGCGAGAGACTTATCTCTGGAAAGGTGGATTTTTAAAAGTAGAAGCTCAAACTGTTTGGGCACAGACCTGGATAACATGACCAAACTCTGCAGGCTATCTCTGCAGTAGATTGCAACTCCACCCCCTTTGGCAGTTCTATCTTAGCGGAAAATGTTGTAGTTGGGGATGGAAATTTCAGAATTTTTGATGGTCTTCCTAAGCCAGGATTCAGACACGGCTAGGACCTCAGGGTTGGTGGAGTGTGCTAAAGCAGTGAACAAAACAAACTTAGAGAGGAGGCTTCTGGCGTTAACATGCATGAAACCAAGGCTTTTACGGTTACAGAAGTCAACAAAAGATAGCGCCTGGGGAATAGGAGTGGAACTGGGGGCTACAGGGCCTGGGTTAACATTTACATCACCAGAAGAACAGAGGAGAAGTAGGATAAGGGTATGGCTAAAGGCTATAATAACTGGTCGTTCAGTGCGTTAGGGACAGAGAATAAAAGGAGCAGATTTCTGGGTGTGGTAGAATAGATTCAGGGCATAATGTACAGACAATGGTATGGTAGGATGTGCGTACAGTGGAGGTAAACCTAGGCGTTAAGTGACGATAAGAGAGGTTTTGTCTCTGGAGGCATCAGTTAAGCCAGGTGAGGTCTCTGCATGTGTATGGGGTGGGACAAAAGAGCTATCTAAGGCATTTTGAGCAGGACTGTGGGCTCTACAGTGAAACAGCACAGTAAGAACTAGCCAAGACAACAGTAGACAAGGCATATTGACATTAGAGAGAGGCATAATGCAAACACAGGTGTGGACCAGGAGAGCTAAGACAACAACAGGTAAATGGTGATGAATGGGCAGAGCGGGTCAGTTAGGTACATAGAGGACCGGAGTTCGAGGCTGGGGCCGACAGGTAAACAAAATAAGGTATTGTGTTATTGAAACAGTCCAGGGGGCATCATCTGTGTAGCTGAGTGATCATAGGGTCAAAAGAGCAGCAATAGATGAGTCATTGTGCCATTCGGCAGTCACTACTATGCTAGGTGCGCAGGGGACACAGTATCCGGAAAAGCTAGCGGTCCGGGGCTAGTAGATGATTCTTCGGCGACATCGTAACAGACCACATCGGGCGATCACGTCGGCAGTCCAGTCATAATAGATCGGCTGTGCTCTGTGTCGACAATAAAGGGTCCAGGCCAATTGGCAAAGGAGGTATTGTAGCCCTAGAATTTGCTGGTATATGGGCCTAGCTCGAGGCTAGCTCAAGGCTAGCTGGTCCTTGCTTTGGGACAGAGGCATTAGCGAACAGTAGCCACTCATTTGCAGATAGCTAGCTGCGATGATCCGGTGTAATGATACAGAGCGGCAGGAATTCGGTGATGTGGTAGAGAGAAGCAGTCCGATATACTCTGGGTTGATATCAAGCTGTGCAGACAGGCATGTGTTGTCGAAACTAAGGCTGGATGGTGACCTAGAAAAAGGTGAAGACTTCTAGCCGTGGCTAACAAAGACTAGTAGCTAGTTAGCTGGCTAGTTCCTGATGGAAGTTCCAGTTATCTGGAATTAAAATAGCAGATCCGTATCACATTGGGTGAAGCGGGTTGCAGGAAAGTATATTTAGTTCATAGATAGAAAGTGAGATTATTAAGATATATATGAAAAAGACAGGCTATTTACATGGGATACGACACGGGATAAGACAAAGACAAACACACACATCCTACTGCTACGCCATCATGAATATTTTTGGGATAACTTATTAGTGTTAGCAAGAACTATTATTTCCAGCTGGATAACACAACAACTAGCTCGGTAGCAAGTCTAAACAATAGAAATCATGATAATGTTAACTAGTAGTAATGTAAATTGTCTTAGCTACGTTCTTCTTCTCTACCACAGATTCTTCTTCTCTACCACAACGTCTCAGACTCCAGGATGGGAAAATGCTTACGCCAAAGAAACAGATGAAGACGAATACAGAGTTGTCAATTTCCATTGTTATTTGATGATTAGTCTAACAATAAAAATAATTTTAATTGTCCAAGAAATGTAAGGTCTTTTTATGTGGCATTGAATTTCACGAAAGGAGAAGCTCGACTTTTGTTTATAGGCATTTTGACTTTGTAATGAGTAGTAAGTAATTCCATAGAAATTACTTATACGTAACTTTAAAGTTACACTTAACTTTAAATAGCTAAATCCTGTGTTACAACAAGCGACAAAGATGTTCTACTTGTACAGATATTAAAGCTATGTACTCTGTAGTATTTATTTTCGTACTTGGATGGCGCATTCAGAAGCTAACGATTCGATTGTAAGAATGAGTAACATACTTTGTAGGTACACAATAATTACAAGTATTGTAAGCAGCCGTCAAGATACGCTTCACTTTAACTAGCTTAATCCTTTGTAACACCTAGTAATTACATTGTACTTATGCAGGTATTACATGTACTCTGTGGTGTACAGGTGTGCTTAACGTTCCACTTGGATGGTGTTTCTGGAAACCTTACACTTAGGGCCAGGTTGTCAGGATGGTAATGTACTATACAAGTACACATTGATTACAAGTAAGTACCACTCAAGTTACACTTTAAATAGCTAAATCCTGTGTAACGCCTAGTAATTGCATTGTACTTATGTATGTAATCTGTGATGTACTTGTGTGTTTATCCTCCCACTTGAGGATGATACCTACGTGGTAGACCCCATTCACTGAGGTTGACCTACATCTTGTCTGTTGTTGAAAACTCAACCAAGTTAACCCAGATGGTATACTTTTGGAGGGCAAGTGCTAGCCACAACACTGAGTGGAATTCTTGAAGCGTACGTTTGCAGGTAGGTAATTAGAGCCTATGTAATCTTGGGACACCAAGCAAATATGTACACAAGAGATTGCTACATTGTGATAGTTATCACTGAATCGGAAGCAGCTGAGAAGATCAAAACACTACATTTGTGAATTTAGTGGAAACCTTCCCATTAGGAACGAGCACGGTAACAAGCATTCGTTGTTACACCTCTGTAATTAAAGGCTGCAATTACCACCAGTTACATGTTATTACAGTGTAACTATGAGTTATGACAATCAACTGAAATGCTTGTTGCAGTGTAATTACATTACACCCCTTCAAATGAACTGTTACCAAAATAGTCAAGGGGTGTGAATACTTTCTGAAGGCACGTTTTAAACCGTATACATATACTGTGCATATTTACTGTATACAGTATGTACTGTGTCTAAATATATAACATAACTGGAACAATCAAGCTGTGTAAGGAGTTCAAATATTCTATTTAGCAGTACTTTTCTAAACAAACCACCATGTCAGTGTAAATGCCACGTGAAAATCTAGGCCATACTAATCTGTAGCACAAACCCAATCTGGGGAGATCTGAAGAGTACGTGATTCATTCTTCACTAGTAATCATGTAATTCTTTCATATAAAACAAAGCTTAAGCCATATTTGCTAAGATATTTGACCTTGTCTGAGAGTTAAGACATTACAGCATGGATTTAAAATGCATCTAAAGATTAGACAAATCATGGTTCACTATTACCAAGGATTATAAGAGCCCAAGGAAAATTGCTTTTCATTTTCAAAATAAAACTGATTTTAGTGGGCTGAACTAAAGCCCAGGTGGTATATTATTATTATTATTATGTATATATACTGTGTACATTATATTTTTACTGATGGAAAATAGGGATAGCTGGAAGAAGTATTACATACAGAACATACCTGTTTTTTTCACCTTCATTTGTCCTCCTCCCCTTTTTTTCTAGCTTAGCATTGAAATTAAAGGAATATCTTTAAGAGCAACAAGATTTGTTCTGAATGTATGATTCACAGCTCGAGGCTACAAGGGGCTTGGAACACTCACATTCCATTTGATATGAGCTCATTCAGGGAGAAGAATCCTTCATGACTATCAAGTCTGTCAGTCAATCATATTTACTGATGCTACCCTACCTGTGTTTATCTGTGAATGGAAATTATTTTACAGATGGTACCTTCAAGTTCTCTGACTGCCCCCCTGACAGAAAATATATATTCATTTCATTTTACTTTCATGGTTTTTAGAAAAAAATCTACAAGTACAAGGTTGTTTTCTGAAAACGCTGTGTTTCATAATTCATGTAGTAAGTTGCAGCAGGTGGTAACTCAAGTGAAGCAGGGCCTTGCTTGCGGTTTAGTGGTTCATAGGAATGGGAAACAGAAACTACTGATCAACTACTACACTGCCTGTTATTAACCTCTTCTCTCTTATTCAAATAAGTTATCGATTTTCTTCAGAGAGAGAAACAAAAATACCTACATCATTTAATAGAATTAGTACCCGTTATCAACAGACTTCAACTTGTTTTCTTTAAAATACTTCTGAGGAGTGCTTGATTGAGCTTGCATGCTGAGGGAAGTTTGAACTTTTGGGGTCTTTTCCTTTGGTTTTATTGCAAGCTAATCTCAGCATTTGAATGAGAACAACTATGTAGTTGACACAGGACTCCTAGACACCCAAACTGACCTCATAGTTACAGTCTAGCTACAGTGCATTCGGGAAGTATTCAGGCCCCTTGACTTTTTCCAAATTTTGTTAGGTTACAGCCTTATTCTAAAATTAATTAAATCTTTTTTTTTTCGCTCATCAATCTACACACAATACCCCATAATGACGGCAGGTAGCCTACTGGTTAGAGCATTGGGACAGTAACCGCAAGGTTGCTAGATCGAATCCCAAAGCTGACATGGTATGAATTTGACTTTCTGAACAAGACAGTTAACCCACTGTTCCTAGGCTCTCAGTGTAAATAACAATTTGTTCTTAACTGACTTGCGAGTTCAACAAAGGTTCAATTTAAAAAATAACAAAGCAAACACATGTTTTTTAGAATTTTTGCTAATTTCTTAAAAATAAAAAAACTGAAATATTACATTTACATAAGTATTCAGACCCTTTGTACTTTGTTGAAGCACCTTTGGCAGCCTAGAGTCTTCTTGGGTATGACTCTACAAGCTTGGCACGCCTGTATTTCGGGAGCTTCTCCCATTCTTCTCTGCAGATCCCCTCAATCTCTGTCAGGTTGGATGGGTAGCATTGCTGCTCAGCGATTTTCAGGTCTCTCCAGAGATGTTAGATCGGGTTCAAGTCTGGACTATGGCTGGGCCACTCAAGGACATTCAGAGACTTGTCCCGAAGCCACTCTTGAGTTGTTTTAGCTGTGCGCTTAGAGTCGTCCAGTTGGAAGGTGAACCTTTGCCCCAGTCTGGGGTCCAGAGCGCTCTGGAGCAGGTTTTCATCAAGGATCTCTCTGCCGCTGAAAAACATCCCCACCACATGATTCAGCCACCACCATGCTTCACCGTAGGGATGATGCCAGGTTTCCTCCAGACGTGATGCTTGGCATTCAGGCCAAAGAGTTCAATCTTGGTTTTATCAGACCAGATAATTTTGTTTCTCATGGCCTGATAGTCTTTAGATGCCTTTAGGCAAACTCCAAGTGGGCTGGCATGTGCCTTTTACTGAGGAGTGGCTTCCGTCTGGCCATGTTTATAATGTGTTGCTGCAGAGATGGTTGTACTTCTGGAAGGGTCTCCAATCTCCACAGAGGAACTCTAGAGCTCTATCAGAGTGACCATCGGGTTCTTGGTCACCTCCCTGACCAAGGCCCTTCTCCCCCGATTGCTCAGTTTGGCTGGGCGGCCAGCTCTAGGAAGAGTCTTGGTGGTTCAAGAATAATGGAGGCCACTTCCCCAGATCTGTGCCTTGACACAAACCTGTCTCAAATTTTTGCTCTGACATGAACTGTGGCTCCTGAGTGGCACAGTGTTCTAAGGTACTGCATATCAGTGTCACTACAGACACCCTGGTTCAAATCCAGGCTGTGGTAGGGTGTGTCATAGGGTGGTGCACAGCATCGTCTGGGTTTAGACAGTGTAGGGCATCCTGTCAATAACATTCTTTCACTTGCTTAGTTAAATAAAGTTTACACACACACACACACACACACACACACACACACACACACACACACACACACACACACACACACACACACACACACACACACACACACACACACACTTTCCAAGTCATATCTTTATTTAAACAGGCAAGTCAGTTAAGAACAAATTCTTATTGTCAATGACAGCCTGGGAACAGTGGGTTAACTGCCTGCTCAGGGGCAGAATGACAGATTTGTACCTTGTCAGCTCGGGGGTTTGAACTTGCAACCTTCCAATTACTAGTCCAATGCTGTAACCACTAGGCTACACTGCCGCCCCTCAATTACATTTACTACAGGTGGACTCCAATCAAGTTGTAGAAACATCTCAAGGATTATCAATGGAAACAGGGTGCACCTGAGCTCAATTTTGAGTCTCATAGCAAAGGGTCTGAATACTTATGTAAATAAGGTATTTCTTTTATATATATTTATACATTTGAAAACATTTCTAAAATCCTGTTTTCGCTTTGTCATTATGGGTTATTGTGTGTAGATTGATGAGTTTTTAAAATGTTTTTATCCATTTTAGAATAAGGCTGTAATGTAACAAAACGTGGAAAAGGTTAAGGGGTCTGAATACTTTCTGAAGGCACCGTATGATCACCAACGGCTTTTCATAATCCACAATAAATGCATCTCATGTCCATAAAATTCCCACTTTCACAAAATGGCTGGCGTTGCCTTAGTTCAGGAGCAGAGACAACAGTACCAGTCTAATATGAATAACAGATTCCACCAGATTTATGGTGACTGCTTCTGAAGAGGAGAGCTATCAACTAACCTTGACGGTTTCTCATTTCACCAAGCCAGATGAATGACCCCACAGGAAACTGTCCATCGCTGACACAAAATGGAGAGGATTAGGATGAACCGTGATTAGATCAGAAAGGAGGAGGAAGTCCTGGCAGCACTCAGTGATATTACTTAAGTCTCTCTTTTCAATCAAATTTTACTGATATGAAATAAAGTACTAAGAGAGAGAGGGCGTGTTCTGTGAATTAAAAGCTTGGGCAATGTAATTAGTGAAAGCTTGTATATCTGCCCTGAGATCTTTAAAAAACAACAATAACAAGGAATAGGACAGACTGGGAGGGATTTCCCCGCTCCGTTTGAATTTCAAGATCCATTTAATTTAATTTGCTTTGATATTGAATGATGAGGGCAAATTTGGTTTGGTAGTCTATTGTTAGGTGGATGGCCATGTCAAATAATTGGATGGAAAGAGATTGCCAGCTAGCCAACCATCATGAGAAATGATCATACTTTAAACCCTCTAAACTTACAGATCAGAAGGATTGAAGCTTAATGTTTAAATCTTAATACACAGAAGTTAAATTTGCCCCCACATTCAGTTGATGAAGTTGATAATGAAGGATGTACAGTAGAGTACAGAGCAATATTATCATTATAGACGACGACTGAATTTCCATCTCCTAGAGAGAAGGCTCTGTCAACAGCATAATACCGGAATCTAGATTATATATTACTTGGGTAACGGTGAAAAGTTATCTTTTAACCTTTGACTGTCCACTAGTGTCCGGGAGACTGACATTCACCTTTCAAAAGGCCAGCTGTTATACTCTACATGCTGTAGGTTTGTAAGGGTGAAACAACAAAGAGCTCGCTACATGGCACTCACAAACAGTTAGTGTCTAGCCTTGACCTTGGTATTGGGACCCAAAGACCATAAAGGTATCTTGACCTTGGTATTGGGACCCAAAGACCATAAAGGTATCGTGACCTTGGTATTGGGACCCAAAGACCATAAAGGTAACTTGACCTTAGTATTGGGACCCAAAGACCATAAATGTATCTTGACCTTGGTATTGGGACCCAAAGACCTTAAGGATATGTGCAAATGCACCACGGACACCTCAAAAAGAAAGGGCTTCCGTTTGATGTAGCAGGGGTGGAGGGGAGGCACACACACAGACGCAAACACAGGGTTACGTTTTCAAAAGCTGCATAGGATACCCATAGGCCTGAATCTCATTACGCAGCTTTGAAATGTGTGTCTCAGACGGTTTATAATTACAAACAAACCTCATCATGATTAAAACATCACAGTGGGGAGATGGGGCCAGGGAGAACTGATCAAGAGAGTGTGTGTGTGTGTGTGTGTGTGTGTGTGTGTGTGTGTGTGTGTGTGTGTGTGTGTGTGTGTGTGTGTGTGTGTGTGTGTGTGTGTGTGTGTGTGTGTGTGTGTGCGTGCGTGCGTGCGTGCGTGCGTGCGTGCGTGTGTGTGTGGGTGCGCGTGCGCGGGTATGTACCTGAAAGATGTGTGTATGCAGTCTTTCAAAGGGAAACATGAAGAGTAAAATGAGGCCTGAGATCAATATGTCATGTTTAATTAGATGCTAACTGATTTAGTACGGGAATCATGTCCAAGATATACCCCTGTCATGGAAATCAAGTCTTCCCAATTTGGAAAGGGGAGAAAATAAGTATGTGTACATGTGTGTTTGTGAGGGGAGGAGGGAGTTGGTCTTCACTTCAATGTATGGGGCAGGCTGTGATTGCCTTCTGAGCCATTTCAGAAAACATTGGGAGTCATCTGCCTTGGGTGCCGCTGTGATTTTGACTTTGTCCCCATATCATTTGCGTGTTTGGGGAGGAAGGAAGGGAAGTGAAGGGAAGGGAGGGAGGTGATGGGGGATTGTTCGGGCACTGTAAAACTGTTGAGGGGTTTCTATAGCAACAGTAATGAGGGGACTCAGGACACCCCCAGGGGATGGGGAGGGGTGTCAGAATTTGTGGACGGGAAGGGAAGTATTGAGGCCTCTAAGCTTGGCACAGCAGTTCATATTCAAACACACAAGCTATAGTCTGACTTTGGTCAATCTTGTGGTGTTGAGAATCTCCATGAACACACTGTTTGAAATGCAATAGAACACTAATGCTTCCGTCGACATGCTAGCAGTGTGTAGGAATAAGAGCTTGTTGAAATGGTTCTGAAGATGTTTCTCAAGGGGCATTCAAAAGCCTAAAGGACAAGTGACTCAGTCCGCATTAGAAAGTAAGACGACCACTCTATCTGTCAATGAAGCAATTAACAGTACTTACAGTACTTGCATGTTTCCCCTGCTCTGAGTGTCTGCAGGGCCTGTATCATAACCTCGAGCCACTGTACGCCTACAGAGTGACTGTGACATAGTCTTCACCAGATTATCGCCAGAACTTTATGCATTTTATGCAACTATGGTAGATATAGTGACGTATGGATTCCAGGGCCTGCTCTTAAGTCAGAGCTGCTGAGTCTTACAGCCATGGATCTGATCTTTAGCTGAGCTCCACGTGTGGTCTAAGCACTGAGCGAAAGCCTAAACAGGTCCATATCCCAACACACACACACACACACACACACACACACACACACACACCACAGGTTGCCTCATCGATGCCTTGATCGATATGTGGACATGTGGGTATTGACCAGGGTAATGATATCAGTAATCACACACAGACACAGACACACACACACAGTCACAGTCATAGACACACACACACACGCACACACACACACACACAAGTATCTAGGGATAGGTGTAGGGGTGAAGGTAAGTATCTAGAGAGGTGTGGGGCGACGGTAAGTATCTAGGGATAGGTGTAGGGGTGAAGGTAAGTATCTAGAGAGGTGTGGGGTGACGGTAAGTATCTAGGGATAGGTGTAGGGGCGACGGTAAGTATCTAGGGATAGGTGTAGGGGTGAAGGTAAGTATCTAGAGAGGTGTGGGGCGACGGTAAGTATCTAGGGATAGGTGTAGGGGTGAAGGTAAGTATCTAGAGAGGTGTGGGGCGACGGTAAGTATCTAGGAATAGGTGTAGGGGCGACGGTAAGTATCTAGGGATAGGTGTAGGGGTGAAGGTAAGTATCTAGATCTAGGTGTGGGGGGTGAAGGTAAGTATCTAGGGATAAGTATTTAGGGATAGGTGTAGGGGCGACGGTAAGTATCTAGGGATAGGTGTAGGGGCGGCGGTAAGTATCTAGGGATAGGTGTAGGGGTGAAGGTAAGTATCTAGAGAGGTGTGGGGCGACGGTAAGTATCTAGGGATAGGTGTAGGGGCGACGGTAAGTATCTAGGGATAGGTGTAGGGGCTACGGTAAGTATCTAGGGATAGGTGTAGGGGTGAAGGTAAGTATCTAGGGATAGGTGTAGGGGCGACGGTAAGTATCTAGGGATAGGTGTAGGGGCGTGAAGGTAAGTATCTAGGGATAGGTGTAGGTGTAGGGTGTAGGGGTAGGTAAGTATCTAGGGATAGGTGTAGGGATAGGTGACGGTAAGTATCTAGGGATAGGTGTAGGGGTATCTAGATAGGTGTAGGTAAGTATCTAGGGATAGGTGTAGGGGCGACGGTAAGTATCTAGGGATAGGTGTAGGGGTGAAGGTAAGTATCTAGGGATAGGTGTAGGGGTGACGGTAAGTATCTAGGGATAGGTGTAGGGATGA
>NC_088241.1:52262922-52277922 GCF_036934945.1 Oncorhynchus masou masou | reverse complement strand
ATTCACCATAAAAACTTGTTACACAATTTAACTCTAGATGGAGGGGGGTAGGGGTGATGGTCAGAGGGGTGGAAAGAAAAGTCGAGGGGGGGCCTTAGTGGACACTCACACACATACACGCACACACACCCTCCACTCGGACAGCTCCCAGGGGAGAGCCACTACAACTTCCAGCACTTTATTATTGCTCAATTTGGAGGCTTCTTTCACAGGGGTGACACTGGCTTAGAGATGTCACAGCCCACACAATCAATACTCTCTGAAGGCTTAGGGCCACGTCCCTGTAGCTAGACCCCTATAGATTGACTTCAAAATTGGACGTCTGTCCATGTCCTGAGGACGTCGGGATATGCCTTTAAAACCGACCACTAGGGGCAACAGTGAGCGCTATCACCATCGAGTAATCCCATGATTCCGGATCCAAGTCAATCCCAGGGGTAGACACTCATTTTTTTTACCACGACTCCGGATCTGAAGGTCCCGTGTTCAATCCCAATGATAGACACTCTTTCTATAATTTTTTTTTTACCTTTCCCAAACCTTAACCCTTAACCATTCCTAGTGAATGCCTAAACTTCATGTTTTAACCTTATTAAAAACCTAACACAACTTCTAAATTTAACGTTTGGATCAACTATGTCATTTGACTTTTGGAGAAACATGGATAAACGTCAGAATTTGAAGTCAAATTGGTAAAATCATGAGATCTCGTTGGTCTCGTGTGTGTGTGTGCGTGCGTGCGTGTCTGTGTGTGTGTGTGTGTGTGTGTGTGCAGCAGCAGCTGTGTCCAGTCTCTAGCCTCTGACCTGTTTACCGGACAGTAATTACATGTGAAGAGACTGACCATCACACACTAATGAACAGAGAGAGAGAGGGAGTTGGGGTGGAGGAGAGAGATGGATAGAGGGGAGGACAGAGAGAGGGTTGGGGTACAGAGAGGCCAGAGAGGGCAGAGAGAGAGGTAGAGCGGGGTGTCTGAGTGATCAATCCATATCAGGAGCTGACTGGTCTGGAAGACGATAATGAGGGAGTTATTGTAGAGCAGTGTTTAGGAATATTGACCATGTGTGTGTGTGTGTGTGTGTGTGTGTGTGTGTGTGTGTGTGTGTGTGTGTGTGTGTGTGTGTGTGTGTGTGTGTGTGTGTGTGTGTGTGTGTGTGTGTGTGTGTGTGCGAGCGTGCGTGTGTGCGTGTGTGTGCGTGTGTGTGTGCGCGCGTGTCTGTGTGTGTGTGTGTGTGTGTGTGCGCGTGTGTGTGTGTGACAGTGTGCGTACGTTTGTCTGTGGTTTGCATGTAGCTCGATAGGCCTGACTAGCACTGCAACAAGCCTCCCAGCGTGTAAACAATCCCCGGTGCTGGTTAGCTGACAAACCTATTGATCGCATGGATTTTCTTCCAAAGTTGTGATAATGATATATCAGGCCTGGATTTGGCTCCACAAACTGTGTGTGTGTGTGCGTGTGTGCGTGTTTGCGTGTGTCTGCGTGTGTTTGTGTGCGTACGCGCTTGCGTGCGAGTGCGTGCGCACGCGCACCAGAGAAAGGTGGGGAAGCAATTTCCAGGTGTAAAACCCCAGGGCTCTAATTCCTACTGCCTGTGATACAAAAGAGAAAAGTACACCTTTCCCCCTCTTATATTAATATGAGTATGAGAACTTTTTTAGTCCAATGTTTAGATTCAGCCTAGAATGACTTAATATTGCACAGTTTCTATTAATTGCAGATTCCCCAGAAATACACTACTTGACTGTCCCTTGAGATGGTAATCAGTCCCCTTAGACTATTTAATAAATCATTTTAAGTTCCCCAATAGTTTTTTGAGGCTTTTGTTAGGCAAAACCAATCATTGGTATATACAGTATACAGTATGTAATTAATTGTATACAGTATATTTGATTTGTTATATGTTCAGGTCTTTGCTGTTACTGTCAATAGCAAAGTTTGTGTCAGATTTCAAGCTTAAAAAATAAGTGGTTTTAAAATGCATAATGCAATTCTGAGAAAATCGTACATATTATAATCCTCCATTGAAAAGTGACAGTTGTTGTAAGATATTCATTCTAAACGATAAAAAATAAACTTTGTGTTCTAAGCTTCTTAAAAATGCAGAGAAATTAGATTTCTGTGAACCGGTTGCTCATGAACACAACTTTTCATGAAAAGCAATAATTTATGCTCCCATATTTCTCGGGATGATTAAAAACTAAGAGCTGATTATTGTGACCAGTCAGCAATCTTCCTCTGACATCAAGTGGAATGTTGCTTCTTAATCCCCTACACTGTAATTATTTAGTCAGTTCTACTTCAGTAAGACTACAAAAATTATAATAATCGTTTTAATATGCAAATGACATGATGGCTAAAAGACTGTCTTTACTGAACCAGATGGAGGGTGTTGATTTAGGACAAGCTATGTATGTGGCCATTTTGTGTTTTGGAGATGTTCTTATTCAGTCCTGGTGTGTCTTTAGTTTAATGGTATTGGGGCTTAGTCAAAACCATGGAGACAATGCTCAATACTTTATGAACCCCCATCTGCTTAAGTGTGTGTGTGTCCCGTATCCTACACACCAGATTACAAGGCAGTGTAAATGCAGGTCTTTGGCCTACATAGATAAATCACTTGTATAATGACTGGGAACCTGATCTAGGGAAGTCTGTCTGTGGAGAAAGACCTGCTGGGAGGAATAAGGGCTACCTCATAACATTTTATGTCTTTTAACAACTCTAGATAATTAGAAAAAGCAGTCTGTTTGTATTTGTATTTATTAAGAATCCTCATTAGTTCCTGCCAAGGCAGCATCTACTCTTCCTGGGGTCCAGCAACATTAAGGCAGCTACAGTGCAATCGAAAAGTATAAAATCAAATATTACATGACATTACATTTCATAACACTTTCACCAATATATTTAGTGTGTTCCCTCAGGCCACTACTCCACTATCCCATATTTACAATACACCATCCATGTCTACGTGTGTGTAGAGTGTGTATCTTATCATGTGTATGTGTGTCTGTGTGTGTGTCTCTTCACAGTCACCGCTGTTCCATAAGGTGGATTTTTATCTGTGTTTTATAAACAATTATACTGCTTGCATCAGTTACCTGTTGTGGATTAGAGTTCCATGTAGTCATGGCTCTATGTCGTACTGTACACCTCCCATACTCTGTTCTGGACTTGGTGATTGTGAAGAGTCCTCTGGTGGCATGTCTTGTGGGGTATAAATGGGTGTCTGATCTGTGTGCTGGTAGTTTAAACAGACAGCTTGGTACATTCAGCATGTCAACACTTCTTACAAAAAGAAGTAGTTATGAAGTCAATCTCTCCTCCACTTTGAGCCATTAGAGATCTTCATGCATATCATTAATGGTAGCTCTCCTTGGGGCTCCCGAGTGGCACAGGGGTCCAAGGCACTGCATCTCAGTGCAAGATGCGTCGCTACAGTCCCTGGTTTGAATCCAGGCTGTATCACATCCGGCGGCGATTAACTGACTTGCCTAGTTACATTTTCAAAAATGCAAAACAGCCAGCCGTGCTGATGTTGATGTTACGATGTGATAACCATCTGTTTTTCCTAAATGGATATTTATCCAACATATTTAATCAAAGTAATGCTGGTAGATTTACATTGTTTTGTCAAAAACATAATCCTTCAGAATAGGGTTTTGTCTGCAATACTGTCACAGGTAGGTTGCTTTCTCTTATCCCCTTCTCTTTTTAGCTGAGGTGTTGTAGCACGTTTCTCTGACCACGTTATTAACAAATGTCCTGCAGTCCCTTTGTCTTTAAAGGGGAGCGTCTCTCGGCCGACTGAGGGCCCATTCAGTAGCCTCTACGCGGCCAAATGGAAATAATCACACCTCCCTTTTTAACCAAATGACCGCCACAGGAGGGGACTGCCACACTGCATTAATACAGCTCCCACCCAGAGGAGGATACCCCGCTGCTCAAAACACACTTTTTGGTCCAAAATGTTTTTCTTAAAGTTGTTCATTATTTAATTTTTTTTAACGAAGAAAACGAAGATGAAGAAGAAGAATGAGCAACACAATTCTATTTGTTTTCTATTAAAACTCTGATGCTCTGTTATCTAACTACAGACAGTAAACTTAGAAGTACACAGACATGTGTGTAAACTCCACTGTAAGCACATACCTCGTGACTGAGGCAGTCAACCACACACTATCCTGCCTTCATATTGATTCATATTGATGTACAAACCTGCTCATGTAGTTCTCACTAAATGCTTTCACGACACTATCAACAATACAATACATTGTGGGACATATCCCAAAATAGTCACACTGAGACAAAAATCTATTTTACTTTATTCTGAATTGAGTAATACTGTCATCATATTGGCTTATATAGATTTATTTGCCTAAAAACGACCCTTCCAGTCTCAGCTCAAGCATGGTTGCCAAAAGGGGTTGCAAACAATCAGAAATCTAAATTCATAGCCCTTTATTTGTCATAATATAAGGGGTAATTGTGAGAGTGACCAAACCCCAGCAAGTCATCCAGTTTGTGTCTGCTTCACTGCTTCTCTAATAATGATGTAGCGGATGGTTCAGGTTGGGAATATTTTCTCACATTCAAAATTGCTTTTACATCCAATAAATGTTCAGATTTCAATGTTAATTACTCAAAATGCAAATGTTCCTAAGGGCATTATGACAACCATAAATGCAGTGCCTTCAGACAGTATTCACACCCTTTGACTTATTACACATTTTGTTGTGTTACAGCCTGAATTCAAAATGGATTAAAACATTTTTCCTCAAACATCTACACACAATACCCCCATAATAACAAAGTGAAAACATGTTTTTGGACATTTTTTCAAATTTATTGAAAATGAAATGTAGAAATGTCTCATTTACGTAAGTATTCACATACCTGAGTCAAAACATGTTAGAATCACCTTTGGCAGTGATTGCAGCTGTGTCTTTCTGGGTAAGTCTCTAAGAGCTTTGCACACCTTGAAGGTACAATATTTGCATGGAATTTTTTTCAAGTTGGTTGTCATTGCTAGACAGCCATTTTCAAGACTTGCCATATATTTTCAAGCCAATTTAAGTAAAAACTAACTAAGCCATTCAGGAACATTCAATGTCGTCTTGGAAAGCAACTCCAGTGTATATTTGGCCGTGTTTTAGGTTATTGTCATGCTGAAAGGTTCCATGGGACGGCGCACAATTGGCTCAGCGTCGTCTGGGTTAGGGTTTGGCCTGGGTAGGCTGTTATTGTAAATGAGAATTTGTTCTTAACTGGCTTACCTAGTTAAATAAAGGCAAAATAATATATAAAAAATAGGGTCTGTTGGAAAGCAGACTGAATCAAGTTTTCCTCTAGTATTTTGCCTGTGCTTAGCTCCGTTTATTTTTATCCCAAAAAACTCCCTAGTCATTGTCGCTGACAAGCATACTCATAACAGGATATAGCCATCACTGTGCTTGAAAATATGAAGAGTGGTACTCAGTGATGTGTTGAGTTGGATTTGCCTAAAACATACCACTTTGTATTCAGGACATAAAGTACAATTCTTTGCCAAGTTTTTTGCAGTTTCACTTTATTACCTAATTGCAAACAGGATGCATGTTTTGGAATATGTTTATTCTGTCATGTAGGTTAGTAGTGTAGAGTAACTCCAATGTTGTTGATTCATACTCAGTTTCTTCTATCAGAGCCATTAAACTGTAGTGTAACTGCTGTCGTGGGAAGAAGGATCGGACCAAAGCGCAGCTTGGTAAGTGTTCATGAACAAACTGAACACTGAAATACAAAACAATAAAGTGAACGAACGAAAACCGAAACAGTACCGTGTGGACCAAACACGGAAAACAAACACCCACCAACCAAAAGTGAAACCCAGGCAACCTAAGTATGATTCTCAATCAGGGACAACGATTGACAGCTGCCTCTGATTGAGAACCATACTAGGCCGAACTCAAAACCCCAACATAGAAAAACACACATAGACTGCCCACCCAACTCACGCCCTGACCAACTAAAACAAAGACAAAACAAAGGAACTAAGGTCAGAACGTGACATGTAGCTGTTTTAAAGTCATCATTGGCCTCATGGCGAAATCCCTGAGTGGTTTCCTTCCTCTCCGGCAACTGAGTTAGAAAGAACGCCTGTATCTTTGTAGTGAAGGAAGGACGCCTGTATCGTTGTAGTGACTGGGTGTATTGATACATCATCCAAAGTGTAATTAATAATTTCATCATGCTCAAAGGGATATTGAATGTCTGCTTTTTTATTTTTACCCATCTACCAGTAGGTGGCCTTCTTTTCGAGGTTAAATTTGTGTTTGAAATTCACAGCCCGAATGGGGGACCAAACAGATAACTATATGTGTGGGGTACAGCGATGAGGTAGTTATTCAAAAATCTTGTTAAACACTGTGTGTGTGTGTGTGTGTGTGTGTGTGTGTGTGTGTGTGTGTGTGTGTGTGTGTGTGTGTGTGTGTGTGTGTGTGTGTGTGTGTGTGTGTGTGTGTGTGTGTGTGTGTGTGTGTGTGTGTGTGTGTGTGTGATTAGCTGTAGGTGTTAACAGACTATACTACCTCAGAACCTTCTCACCCTCTCTCTCTCTCTCTCTCTCTCTCTCTCTCTCTCTCTCTCTCTCTCTCTCTCTCTCTCTCTCTCTCTCTCTCTCTCTCTCTCTCTCTCTCTCTCTCTCTCTCTCTCTCTCTCTCTCTTTCTCTCACTCACTGTATATTGATAGGATAAGTTGCCAATGAAAATGGGAGGACAACAACAAATAGGGTAACAGTGACATGGGCCGTTTACAGTCACACACACACACACACACACACACACACACACACACACACACACACACACACACACACACACTGCGGACAATATACAGTAAGAAAGAACAAAGTAGTGAAGTTGTTATCCGGAGCATAAGAAATTAAAGACTGACGTAGTGATGTATTGTTAAGTTTATTCCATTATAAAGTATGTCATGTATATTTTTACATTTTTAAAACAAGTGTGTCTATATAATCAATACCAAATAAAATACCAAATAAATCTTACATGAAAAATAAATATTACATGAAAAATAAATATTACATGAATATATTGTACATGTTCAGATGTAAGGTGATATATTACTGTTAAAGGCTAAAACTTATTTAAAGCATTTTGTATCACTTATTTAGTAAAAGCATAATTTTAAATCTGCAAAATGGCCATTACATTTTCGACCATAATTTGTAGCATCAACAGATTGTCGTCAGATTTCATCTGTTCTACGCAGCAGGCTTTGCTGGAGTGCCTCTTGACATCTCCATTGGTCGTGTGTGATGAGCGAAATAATGACGCTCAATTAGCACTTCATTAACCAGGCTGAAACAAAAAGACACATCCCCACGGCAACATCGCCGCAGCAGTTTTTTTTCTGTTTTTTTCACATCAGGGAAAACTAAAGATGTCAGCTGTTGACAATGTGCCATCTGTCTGGTAGCCAAATGACAGGTTTAGACTACACACACACACACACACACACACACACACACACACACACACACACACACACACACACACACACACACACACACACACACACACACACACACACACACACACACACACACACACACACACACACACACAGAGCCGCCTCGGTGCCCAGACGACATGTTGAAACATTAATTGGCCCTTTAAGCAAACATAATTACACTGCACCATGTTAATTACCTAACAATTAACAGACATAATTTCCAAAGGGCAATCAATGAATTAGGGTGGGAATCCCCCGTCAAGATCTTATACGCTACCCTCCTCCTTCCATTCAGGGTAGAGCACTCAGAGACACACACACGCACACACACATACACACACACACACACACACACACACACACACACACACACACACACACACACGCACACACCCACACACGCGCATGCGCACACACACAAAGTGAAACACAAGCCTGGTGCATACAGACACCTTTAGTGCAGAGAATAAAAATTAATTTGCACTTTTGTCAATTAGGTTGCTTAATATCCCAAGGTGATTTACCAAACCCTTTCACACCTGGCAGTAATGGCTGGGGTTTCTTTTTCCCTTCTTTTCTATCTTCTCTCCTTTTATCCTTCCTAAGCCCAGGGCACTTGTTTAAAATTCATTATAAAATAGGCTGGAAAAAATAACATGTTAAAAGATAATCGCAATAGAGGAAATTGAACAAATTGGGTTTCTTGAATTTCCCCATGTCTCAATAATTTCCTCTTGTTATCAAATGAATTATGAGTGCATTCTACCATTGTGATGTCCTATATGAATCATATTTCAGATTTTGATTGGAAACAAATTACAGAAGCAGGTTTGCACCCATAAGAATAATGATCAATAAAAAATCCTCATGTTTCATCCTTTTTGGGTCTAAAATATTGTATGAAAAATGATTACCTTAGTGATAGGAATCATCAGTCACTGCCCCTATTGCATTTTTCATATTAAAGCGCCAATATGGGTGTCATATAGTTCTATATAACACAATAATAGGATAAATGTCACTTTCTGCAGCAGAAATTGACATAGAGGATTAGTGAACTTGCATGATTGCTTTTCAAATCATAATTAGAAAAATTTACAATCTTGTCCATGTAAGAAAAGCTAAGCTTACCTTATACCTCCACCCTCTCCCTCTCTATTTCTCTCCCTCTATATTTCTCTCCCTCTCAATTTCTCTCTCTCTCTATTTCTATCCCTCTATATTTCTCTCCCTCTCTATTTCTCTCCCTCTATATTTCTCTCCCTCTCAATTTCTCTCTCTCTCTATTTCTCTCCCTCTCTATTTCTCTCTCTCTCTCTATTTCTCTCCCTCTCTCTATTTCTCTCCCTCTCTATTTCTCTCCGTCTCTCTATTTCTCTCTCTCCCTCCCTCCATTTCTCTCTCTCTCCCTCCCTCTCTCCAAACCATTATATCTCCTGCAGCCATACACACACACCAGCACAAACCTAAAGACAAATCTAACATTTAATGTGTAACAAATGAAGGTTCCAAAACCAGATTCCTGTAGCCTCACATTAGCTATAATAGAATTGAATCGGGCCTGTATCTCTGTGCCTTCTAGGATTCTTTATTTTAGTCATTACTCTTGATATTACCCTAGATATTACCACCGCTGCATACTGTAGATTTCCTGTCTCTCGTTTGCATCCCCTCTATCTCTCTCATTCCCTCTATCTATCTCTCTCACCTCAGCATCAGACATACCTGCTGGGCTTACACAACAGCTGTTAGAGATGGGGTCTCTCTCTCTCTCTCTCTCTCTCTCTCTCTCTCTCTCTCTCTCTCTCTCTCTCTCTCTCTCTCTCTCTCTCTCTCTCTCTCTCTCTCCTCCTCTCTCTCTCTCTCTCTCTCTCTCTCCCTCTCTCTCTCTCTCTCTCTCTCTCTCTCTCTCTCTCTCTCTCTCTCTCTCTCTCTCTCTCTCTCTCTCTCTCTCCCTCTCTCTCTCTCTCTCTCTCTCTCTCTCTCTCTCTCTCTCTCTCTCTCTCTCTCTCTCTCTCTCTCTCTCTCTCTCTCTCTCTCTCTCTCTCTCTCTCTCTCTCTCTCTCTCTCTCTCTCTCTCTCTCTCTCTCTCTCTCTCTCTCTCTCTCTCTCTCTCTCTCTCTCTCTCTCTCTCTCTCTCTCTCTCTCTCTCTCTCTCTCTCTCTCTCTCTCTCTCTCTCTCCCTCTCTCTCTCTCTCTCCTCTCTCTCTCTCTCTCTCTCTCTCTCTCTCTCTCTCTCTCTCTCTCTCTCTCTCTCTCTCTCTCTCTCTCTCTCTCTCTCTCTCTCTCTCTCTCTCTCTCTCTCTCTCTCTCTCTCTCTCTCTCTCTCTCTCTCTCTCTCTCTCTCTCTCTCTCTCTCTCTCTCTCTCTCTCTCTCTCTCTCTCTCTCTCTCTCTCTCTCTCTCTCTCTCTCTCTCTCTCTCTCTCTCTCTCTCTCTCTCTCTCTCTCTCTCTCTCTCTCTCTCTCTCTCTCTCTCTCTCTCTCTCTCTCTCTCTCTCTCTCTCTCTCTCTCTCTCTCTCTCTCTCCCTCTCTCTCTCCTCTCTCTCTCTCTCTCTCTCTCTCTCTCTCTCTCTCTCTCTCTCTCTCTCTCTCTCTCTCTCTCTCTCTCTCTCTCTCTCTCTCTCTCTCTCTCTCTCTCTCTCTCTCTCTCTCTCTCTCTCTCTCTCTCTCTCTCTCTCTCTCTCTCTCTCTCTCTCTCTTGACCACCCCAGCTCTAATAGCCAACCTGTCTCCTTCTTAATTTACCAGGATGTTAAAATCAATAGGTGTTGCTGTAGTCTAACGCAGGTCTGTTTTATTGGGGAAAGATAAAGTCGAAAGGAAGGCAATCTTCACTTCCAATTTACCCTGTTCAACATCAGAGACCAGAGCTTCTCACTCTGCTTAAAGAGGATGCTCTGTCTGGACTAACACATCAGAGCACACAGGCCTGTCCTCTAGTACAAACACACAAGTACCTTGTCCTTGATTTGAAGTTAAAGTAGCTTTAGCAGAGGGCACCTATACTATTGACTGTAGGCCTACAGAGAACATTCATACAATATTCATACAGCCATATCCAGTACACACAGCCTACTGATGATGTTAAGGAAGAGGGGAGAGGCGGAGAGAAGGGGTGAGGAGAGAGAGGAGAACATCTGCATGGTACGGCTAGTGTTTTTTAGAAGCCAAAGCCCAATCAGGATCAGGACAGGGACTTTGTAGTTGATTGCAGAAATAATTTCACATGTTGTGGAAGAGATTAAAGAAACATTTAATCTGGATATTAAGAACATTATATATGTCAGAGTTCCGGGTCAGAGCTGGAAGAGCTTGTAGAAAATTCATACAAATTTGAATTAGATGATGGAGATAAGAGCGAGGGAGAGATAGAATGAGAGAAGGGGAGAGAAAGAGAGAGAGAGTAGATTTCGAGTATAATCATTCTGATTCTTGGAATTTTTTTTATTATTTTGTAACTTCATGACATTTTTTTTAATTATAAACTGTAATACAATAAGCAGATTTGCAGAGAGAGAGGGGGGGAGGAGAGCAAGAGATAAGGATGGTGAGAGGAAAAATAATCACAGAGAGCAAGAGAGGGTGAAATATTTTCAAAACATCGACTGGGTCATAGCGTTTTAAAACGGTTGTTTTCTGTATTGTTTTGAGGAGGGGGAGAGAAGAGGGGACGTTCCTAGCCCTTTGATGAATGTGTATGGTTCCACCATCATAAATGCACTTCACGATAAGGCAAATACTTCAGGGTGCCTATCATTGATGCTACTTTAGAATATTCTAGAAGCAGAGCCAAAGACCGGAATGTTTACCATTTTCTCTCTTTGACAATAACCCATCAACAAACAGCTCATCTCCCTTCCTTTCTCTCTCTCCCTCCTTGCTTCCCTCACTTTCTACCGCTCCCCTGATCACACCATCTTATAGCAGTTCCCAGCGGAGGCTGCCATGTCGCGTACATAGGTACACACTGACACCTATCGGACATGATCGGGAATACAGGGCTGAGCAATCTCGCCCTGCAAAGGCCATTGTGCAACAAGCTCTCACAGTCTCACGTTAGAATAAGACGCTTGTCCACGTTTCTCAAACGTCAAAATGTCAAAGTCAGGATTCCCTTGGCAAGAAACACATACAAAAGGTATGTATATTTTGTCTCAATGAGGCTGAATGTATCTCACTGGAGACAGCATCCGAGAGAGTGAAACAGCGCCCCTGTCTCTGTGCGTGTAGGCCATCTATCTGATGCTGTCTGTTGGTAAAGAGTATGACATTGTTGCCACCCATAACATTGAATGCAAGGAAAGTCAGCAAGAATTTGGCCTCCCTTGATTAAAAAAGTATCAAATGAAATCCAATAAGTGTTGAGCTAAAGTGTTGAGCTAAAGTGAGGTAACAGTGAATAGTTCTGGCGCACCAAAATAAAAGTGTCAAGGTGAAGCCAGTTGGATTTGGCTTCAGTCCAATCACATCGCATCAAGATGAATATGCCATTGACAGAAACAACTTGAATTGTTGCATCTCAATGTGCTGTTGTCCTCCGGTGGCTAGCTAGCTAGCTAAAACTGACCCTCTAATGTTAACTAGCTAACGTTGCCCATGAAAGGAAGTTAGGCTAGGGAGCAAGCATTTTAGCCACGTAGCCTAGGACAACAAAAACTAAAAGTGTGTACTGTAAGAGAGGAGGATGGGATTTCTCTACAAGTAGGGTCAGTCAACATGTTTATTCTACTTGAACGCACACACACACACACACACACACACAAATCAGAACCATGGACAACCAGATACTATTTAGCTTACGTTGACTGTACTAAATTGTTTTTGGTATCGTTTAGTTGTCACTGTATTAGACTAAGCACAGGTGATTTGATGATGATGAAATTTAAATGGTGCTGGAATAGTGGAGGCAGCTCCTGTTTTCTTTGAGACTTGCAGTAACTCTCTGTGGTTCTAAATCAATAGTTGTTTAGTAGTCTGAAAATGCCAGAAACTTGCTTGACCTTGCTGTGGGTCATGTAACAGTTTGTTACATGGAACAAGCTTTGTGGACTTCACCAGACAGAGGTTGCTCTCTGGTTTGGTTGAATTTATTTTGCAACGGTGTCTTCTTATTGTCTTAGCCCACAGTCGCAAGGCATATGAACTAATCATTTACAGAGCAAGCAATGCAATTATCACAGCACGTAGGTTGTAATGTGTCTTTTTTTTCTGTCTTGGCTTCCCCAGTGAGTTTACCCACACAACGCTACAGTCCAAATGTCACATTTTAAGTGTTTGGTTCCTTCTTTGTGTCCTTCCAAGGTACATTTTTAGGAATGAACTCTGAATTCTTAAGGTTAGGCATTAACTCTGAATGGTTAAGGTTAGGCATTAACTCTGAATGGTTAAGGTTAGGCATTAACTCTGAATGGTTAAGGTTAGGCATTAACTCTGAATGGTTAAGGTTAGGCATTAACTCTGAATGGTTAAGGTTAGGCATTAACTCTGAATGGTTAAGGTTAGGCATTAACTTTGAATGGTTAAGGTTAGGCATTAACTTTGAATGGTTAAGGTTAGGCATTAACTCTGAATGGTTAAGGTTAGGCATTAACTCTGAATGGTTAAGGTTAGGCATTAACTCTGAATGGTTAAGGTTAGGCATTAACTCTGAATGGTTAAGGTTAGGCATTAACTCTGAATGGTTAAGGTTAGGCATTAACTCTGAATGGTTAAGGTTAGGCATTAACTCTGAATGGTTAAGGTTAGGCATTAACTCTGAATGGTTAAGGTTAGGCATTAACTCTGAATGGTTAAGGTTAGGCATTAACTTTGAATGGTTAAGGTTAGGCATTAACTCTGAATGGTTAAGGTTAGGCATTAACTCTGAATGGTTAAGGTTAGGCATTAACTCTGAATGGTTAAGGTTAGGCATTAACTCTGAATGGTTAAGGTTAGGCATTAACTCTGAATGGTTAAGGTTAGGCATTAACTTTGAATGGTTAAGGTTAGGCATTAACTCTGAATGGTTAAGGTTAGGCATTAACTCTGAATGGTTAAGGTTAGGCATTAACTTTGAATGGTTAAGGTAAGGCATTAACTTTGAATGGTTAAGGTTAGGCATTAACTCTGAATGGTTAAGGTAAGGATTAAGGTTTGGGATAGGCTTATAAAAAAATAGATAAAAAACAACTTTCTATCGCTGTATTCAAACATGCAACCTTCGGACCAGAGGCAGATGCTTACGCCCATCTGTCATCCCCGTCCACAACACCCAAGCAAAACAAAAGCCTACTTGAAGGTAACAGCGCTTATTGTTGTCCCTAGTGTCCGGTTTCTACACCACCTCCTCAGACATGGATGGACGTTGAATACTGACTTGTGTCACGGGTGACCTGCCTGCCATTGTGTGTTCAGGCTTTCTTGAAGTTAACTGATTGGGTTTTACATTTAGAAAGATCTGAGACAGAAAATTGTGACAATAATATAAATTCCCCAAAGAACACAAGAAGATAAATAATTAATAAATGGTTAATAAGAAAAATGTAAAACACCCTGACAAACCTTAAATGCCTACAGTCAAAGTGAAGAACAAAGCGCTCAATGTATTCCCAGTTTTCCCAGAAGTCCGTTCCCAAGACAACACTATTAGTTTAAGCCTGGTGGAATGTGTACCAGTGCCAGACACCTATGGAAGTAGAAGTAGACACCAAATGTCTGATTTCCTCTCCAATCATTCTGGGTAGGGCGGTGTGTGTGTGTGTGTGTGTGTGTTTCCATAAAGGATCAGTCCCAGGACCAGTCAGTCTCAGTCTGCCTGGTCTAAATCTATCTCTACAGCTAACTACATGATTACACTTAAGCCCCCTAGTTAGGTGTTCACAATTTCCACCCTCACAAAGCTGAAGGTCAGAGACGGATGGAGGGATGGAGGGAGGAGGGGGAGGGGGAAATGGGGTAAGATTTTAGGAAATGTAGAAAGAGAAGGAAGATTTGAGAGGGACATGTAGAGGGAAAAAGAGAATGGGAGAGGTGTAGAGAAGGTGAACACAATGTCTGCTACACCTTTCTAGGAAGAATTTGAAAATGTGCACCCTGTTTCTCAATTTCAATGTGTCAGATGAGGAGAGCGAGAGAGAGAGAGAGAGAGAGTGAGAGAGAGAGAGAGAGTGAGAGAGAGAGAGAGAGAGAGAGAGAGAGAGAGAGAGAGAGAGAGAGAGAGAGAGAGAGAGAGAGAGAGAGAGAGAGAGAGAGAGAGAGAGAGAGAAGAGAGAGAGAGAGAGAGAAGAGAAGAGAGAGAGAAGAGAGAGAGAGAGAGAGAGAGAGAGAGAGAGAGAGAGAGAGAGAGAGAGAGAGAGAGAGAGAAGAGAGAGAGAGAGAGAGAGAGAGAGAGAGAAGAGAGAGAGAGAGAGAGAGAGAGAGAGAGAGAGAGAGAGAGAGAGAGAGAGAGAGAGAGAGAGAGAGAGAGAGAGAGAGAGAGAGAAGAGAGAGAGAGAGAGAGAGAG
>NC_088241.1:52245422-52257922 GCF_036934945.1 Oncorhynchus masou masou | reverse complement strand
GGAGAGAGCGAAGGAGCGGGGTGACGTGAGAGAACTTGGGAAGGTTGAACACCAGACGGGCTGCGGCGTTCTGGATGAGTTGTAGGGGCGTAATGGCACAGGCAGGGAGCCCAGCCAACAGCGTATTGCAGTAATCCAGACGGGAGATGACAAGTGCCTGGATTAGGACCTGCGCCGCTTCCTGTGTGAGGCAGGGTTGTACTCCTGTCGGATGTTGTAGAGCATGAACCTATAGGAATTCGGGCCACCGCCATGATGTTAGTTGAGAACGACAGGGTGTTGTCCAGGATCACGCCAAGGTTCTTAGCGCTCTGGGAGGAGGACACAATGGAGTTGTCAACCGTGATGGCGAGATCATGGAACGGGCTATCCTTCCCCGGGAGGAAGAGCAGCTCCGTCTTGCCGAGGTTCAGCTTGACCTGGTGATCCGTCATCCACACTGATATGTCTGCCAGACATGCAGAGATGCGATTCGCCACCTGGTCATCAGAAGGGGGAAAGGAGAAGATGAATTGTGTGTCGTCTGCATAGCAATGATAGGAGAGACCATGTGAGGTTATGACAGAGCCAAGTGACTTGGTGTATAGCGAGAATAGGAGAGGGCCTAGAACAGAGCCCTGGGGGACACCAGTGGTGAGAGCGCGTGGCCCGGTTCAGATTCTCGCCACGCCACCTGGTAGGAGCGACCTGTCAGGTAGGACGCAATCCTGGGCCGCGAACATGAGATGCCCAACTCGGAGAGGGTGGAGAGGAGGATCTGATGGTTCACAGTATCGAAGGCATGCCGTAGGTCTAGAAGGATGAGAGCAGAGGAGAGACGTTAGCTTTAGCAGTGCACGCCTCCGTGATACAGAGAAGAGCAGTCTCAGTTGAATGACTAGTCTTGAAACCTGACTGATTTGGATCAAGGGTCATTCTGAGAGAGATAACCCTTCTAGAGCTGGCCAAGGAATACATCGTTCAAGAGTTTTGGAGTGAAAAGTTTAAGGGATACTGGTCTGTAGTTGTTGACATTGGAGGAGCCTGGCGAGTGTAGGTTTTTTCAGAAGGGGTGCAACTCTCGCTCTCTTGAAGACGGAAGGGACGTAGCCAGCGGTCAGGGATGAGTTGATGAGCGAGGTGAGGTAAGGGAGAAGGTCTCCGGAAATGGTCTGGAGAAGAGAGGAGGGGATAGGGTCGAGCGGGCAGGTTGTTGGGCGGCCGGCCGTCACAAGAAGCGAGATTTCATCTGGAGAGAGAGGGAGAAAGAGGTCAGAGCACAGGGTAGGGCAGTGTGAGCAGAACCAGCGGTGTCGTTTGACTTAGCAAACGAGATCGGATGTCGTCGACCTTCTTTTCAAAATGGTTCGAAGTCATCTGCAGAGAGGGAGGAGGGGGGAGGGGGAGGAGGATTCAGGAGGGAGGAGAAGGTGGCAAAGAGCTTCCTAGGGTTAGAGGCAGATGCTTGGAATTTAGAGTGGTAGAAAGTGGCTTTAGCAGCAGAGACAGAGGAGGAAAATGTAGAGAGGAGGCTGAAAGGATGCCAGGTCCGCAGGGAGACGATTTTCCTCCATTTCACCGTCGGCTGCCCGATTCACTGTTCTGTGAGCTCGCAATGAGTCGTCCTCCAGCCACGGAGCGGGATGGGAGGACCGAGCCGGCCTGGAGGATAGGGGACATAGAGAGTCAAAGGATGCAGAAAGGGAAGAGAGGAGGGTTGAGGAGGCAGAATCAGGAGATAGGTTGGAGAAGGTATGAGCAGAGGGAAGAGATGATAGGATGGAAGAGGAGAGAGTAGTCCGGGGAGAGAGAGCGAAGGTTGGGACGGCACGATACCATCCGAGTAGGGGCAGTGTGGGAAGTGTTGGATGAGAGCGAGAGGGAAAAGGATACAAGGTAGTGGTCGGAGACTTGGAGGGAGTTGCAATGAGGTTAGTGGAAGAACAGCATCTAGTAAAGATGAGGTCGAGCGTATTGCCTGCCTTGTGAGTAGGGGGGGAAGGTGAGAGGGTGAGGTCAAAAGAGGAGAGGAGTGGAAAGAAGGAGGCAGAGAGGAATGAGTCAAAGGTAGACGTGGTGAGGTTAAAGTCGCCCAGGACTGTGAGAGGTGAGCCGTCCTCAGGAAAGGAGCTTATCAAGGCATCAAGCTCATTGATGAACTCTCCGAGGGAACCTGGAGGGCGATAAATGATAAGGATGTTAAGCTTGAAAGGGCTGGTAACTGTGACAGCATGGAATTCAAAGGAGGCGATAGACAGATGGGTAAGGGGAGAAAGAGAGAATGACCACTTGGGAGAGATGAGGATCCCGGTGCCACCACCCCGCTGACCAGAAGCTCTCGGGGTGTGCGAGAACACGTGGGCGGACGAAGAGAGAGCAGTGGGAGTAGCAGTGTTATCTGTGGTGATCCATGTTTCCGTCAGTGCCAAGAAGTCGAGGGACTGGAGGGAGGCATAGGCTGAGATGAACTCTGCCTTGTTGGCCGCGATCGGCAGTTCCAGAGGCTACCGGAGACCTGGAACTCCACGTGGGTCGTGCGCTGCTGGGACCACCAGATTAGGAATGGCCGCGGCCACGCCGGTGTGGAGCGTTTGTATGGTCTGTGCAGAGAGGAGAGAACAGGGATAGATAGACACATAGTTGACAGGCTACGCTAATGCAAAGGAGATTGGAATGACAAGTGGACTACACGTCTCGAATGTTCAGAAAGTTAAGCTTACGTAGCAAGAATCTTATTGACTAAAATGATTGAAATGATACAGTACTGCTGGAGTAGGCTAGCTGGCAGTGGCTGTGTTGTTGACACTACACTAATCAAGTCGTTCCGTCGAGTGTAATAGTTTCTACAGTGCTGCTATTCGGGGCTAGCTGGCTAGCTAGCAGTGTTGATTACGTTACGTTACGTTAAAAGAACGACAATAGCTGGCTAGCTAACCTAGAAAATCGCTCTAGACTACACAATTGTCTTAGAACAAAGACGGCCTTGTAGCTAGCTAGCTACGATCAAACAAATCAAACCGTTGTACTGTAATGAAGTGAAATGAAAATGTGATACTACCTGTGGAGCGAAGCGGAATGTTGACCGGGTTGTTGAAGTTAATTCGGTAGACGTTGGCTAGCTGTTGGCTAGCTAGCTAGCAGTATCTCTTACGTTAAGGACGACAAATAGCTGGCTAGCTAACCTCGGTAAATTAAGAAAATCACTCTAAGTCTACACACTCTAAACTACACAATTATCTTGGATACGAAGACAGCAAAGACAACTATGTAGCTAGCTAACACTACACTAATCGAGTCGTTCAGTTGAGTGTAATAGTTTCTACAGTGCTAGTAGACGGTAGACATTAGCTAGCTGCTGGGCAGATAGCAGTGTAGACTACGTTAGGACGACGAAATACGATAATTACGCAATTATCTTTGATACAAAGACGGCTATGTAGCTAGCTAAGAAGAAATTGCTAAGATTAGACAAATCAAACCGTTGCACTATAATGAAATGTAATGGAAATGTAATGAAAAGTTATACTACCTGCGGACCCACCTGTAGATGCGACCGGAGTCGCTCCAACCCGGAACCGGAATATACAACAGAGGAATACAGAGGAGGGAATATAGAACAGGGGAATATAGAACAGAGGAATATAGAAGAGGGGAATATAGAACAGAGGAATATTGAACAGAGGAATATAGAAGAGGGGAATATAGAACAGAGGAATATAGAACAGAGGAATATAGAGGAGGGGAATATAGAACAGAGGAATATAGAGTAGGGGAATATAGAAAAGTGGAATATAGAACAGAGGAACAACGGTTTGTTTTGTTTGATCGTAGCTAGCTAGTTACATAGCCGTCTTTGTATCTAAGACAATTGTGTAGCCTAGAGCGATTTTCTAGGTTAGCCAGCCAGCTATTGTCGTTCTTTTAAAGTAACGGAACGCAATCAACCTTGCTAGCTAGCCAGCTAGCCCCCGAATAGCAGCACTGTAGAAACTATTACACTGTACGGAACGACTTGATTAGTGTAGTGTCAACATCGCAGCCACTACCAGCTAGCCTACTCCAGCAGTACTGTATCATTTCAATCATTTTAGTCAATAAGATTCTTGCTACGTAAGAACTTAACTTTCTGAACATTCGAGACGTGTAGTCCACTTGTCATTCCAATCTCCTTTGCATTAGCGTAGCCTCTTCTGTACCCTGTCAACTATGTGTCTATCTATCCCTGTTCTCTCCTCTCTGCACAGACCATACAAACGCTCCACACCGCGTGGCCGGGCCACCCTAATCTGGTGGTCCCAGCGCGCACGACCCACGTGGAGTTCCTGGTCTCCGGTAGCCTCTGGAACTGCCGATCTGCGGCCAACAAGGCAGAGTTCATCTCAGCCTATGCCTCCCCCAGTCCCCGACTTCCTGGCACTGACGGAAACATGGATCACCACAGATAACACTGCTACTCCTACTGCTCTCTCTTCGTCCGCCCACGTGTTCATCGCACACCCCGAGAGCTTCTGGTCAGCGGGGTGGTGGACCATGGATCCTCATCTCTCCCAAGTGGTCATTCTCTCTCTCTCCCCTTACCCATCTATCTATCGCCTCCTTTGAATTCCATGCTGTCACAGTTACCAGCCCTTTCAAGCTTAACATTCTTATCATTTATCGCCCTCCAGGTTCCCTCGGAGAGTTCATCAATGAGCTTGATGCCTTGATAAGCTCCTTTCCTGAGGACGGTCTCACCTCTCACAGTCCTGGGCGTTAGCTTAACCTCCCCACGTCTACCTTTGACTCATTCCTCTCTGCCTCCTTCTTTCCACCCTCTCTCTTTTGACCTCACCCTCTCACCTTCCCCCCTACTCACAAGGCAGGCAATACGCTCGACCTCATCTTTACTAGATGCTGTTCTTCCACTAACCTCACTGCAACTCCCCTCCAAGTCTCCGACCACTACCTTGTATCCTTTTCCCTCTCGCTCTCATCCAACACTTCCCACACTGCCCCTACTCGGATGGTATGAGCGCCGTCCCAACCTTCGCTCTCTCTCCCCCGAAGACTCTTTCCTCTTCCATCCTTTCATCTCTTCCCTCTGCTCATACCTTCTCCAACCTTTCTCCTGACTCTGCCTCCTCAACCCTCCTCTCTTCCCTTTCTGCATCCTTTGACTCTCTATGTCCCCTATCCTCCAGGCCGGCTCGGTCCTCCCCCTCCCGCTCCGTGGCTCGATGACTCATTGCGAGCTCACAGAACAGAGCTCCGGGCAGCCGAGCGGAAATGGAGGAAAACTCGCCTCCCTGCGGACCTGGCATCCTTTCACTCCTCCTCTCTACATTTTCCTCCTCTGTCTCTGCTGCTAAAGCCACTTTCTACCACTCTAAATTCCAAGCATCTGCCTCTAACCCTAGGAAGCTCTTTGCCACCTTCTCCTCCCTCCTGAATCCTCCTCCCCTCCCCCCTCCTCCCTCTCTGCAGATGACTTAGTCAACCATTTTGAAAAGAAGGTCGAGGAGGCATCCGATCCTCGAGAAGCTAAGTCAAAAGACACCGCTGGTTCTGCTCACACTGCCCTACCCTGTGCTCTGACCTCTTTCTCCCTCTCTCCAGATGAAATCTCGCTTGGATGACGGCCGGCCGCCCAACAACCTGCCCGTCTCGACTTATCCCCTCCTCTCTCCTCCAGACCATTTCCGGGGACCTTCTCCCTTGCCTCACCTCGCTCATCAACTCATCCCTGACCGCTGGCTACGTCCCTTCCGTCTTCAAGAGGAGCGAGAGTTGCACCCCTTCTGAAGAAACCTACACTCGATCCCTCCGATGTCAACAACTACAGACCAGTATCCCTTCTTTCTTTTCTCTCCAAAACTCTTGAACGTGCCGTCCTTGGCCAGCTCTCCCGCTATCTCTCTCAGAATGCCCTTCTTGATCCAAATCAGTCAGGTTTCAAGACTAGCCATTCAACTGAGACTGCTCTTCTCTGCATCACGGAGGCGCTCCGCACTGCTAAAGCTAACTCTCTCTCCTCTGCTCTCATCCTTCTAGACCTATCGGCTGCCTTCGATACTGTGAACCATCAGATCCTGCTCTCCACCCTCTCCGAGTTGGGCATCTCCGGCGCGGCCCACGCCTGGATTGCGTCCTACCTGACAGGTCGCTCCTACCAGGTGGCGTGGCGAGAATCTGTCTCCTCACCACGCGCTCTCACCACTGGTGTCTCCCAGGGCTCTGTTCTAGGCCCTCTCCTATTCTCGCTATACACCAAGTCACTTGGCTCTGTCATAACCTCACATGGTCTCTCCTATCATTGCTATGCAGACGACACACAATTAATCTTCTCCTTTCCCCCTTCTGATGACCAGGTGGCGAATCGCATGGACTAACCACCAGATTAGGGTGGCCGCGGCCACTCTGCATGTCTGGCAGACATATCAGTGTGGATGACGGATCACCACCTCAAGCTGAACCTCGGCAAGACGGAGCTGCTCTTCCTCCCGGGGAAGGACTGCCCGTTCCATGATCTCGCCATCACGGTTGACAACTCCATTGTGTCCTCCTCCCAGAGCGCTAAGAACCTTGGCGTGATCCTGGACAACACCCTGTCGTTCTCAACCAACATCATGGCGGTGGCCCGTTCCTGTAGGTTCATGCTCTACAACATCCGCAAAATGTGACCCTGCCTCACACAGGAAGCGGCGCAGGTCCTAATCCAGGCACTTGTCATCTCCCGTCTGGATTACTGCAACTCGCTGCTGGCTGGGCTCCCTGCCTGTGCCATTAAACCCCTACAACTCATCCAGAACGCCGCAGCCGTCTGGTGTTCAACCTTCCCAAGTTCTCTCACGTCACCCCGCTCCTCCGCTCTCTCCACTGGCTTCCAGTTGAAGCTCGCATCCGCTACAAGACCATGGTGCTTGCCTACGGAGCTGTGAGGGGAACGGCACCTGCAGTACCTCCAGGCTCTGATCAGGCCCTACACCCAAGCAAGGGCACTGCGTTCATCCACCTCTGGCCTGCTCGCCTCCCTACCATTGAGGAAGTACAGTTCCCGCTCAGCCCAGTCAAAACTGTTCGCTGCTCTGGCCCCCAATGGTGGAACAAACTCCCTCACGACGCCAGGACAGCGGAGTCAATCACCACCTTCCGGAGACACCTGAAACCCCACCTCTTCAAGGAATACCTAGGATAGGATAAGTAATCCTTCTCACTACCCCCCCTTAATGATTTAGATGCACTATTGTAAAGTGGCTGTTCCACTGGATGTCAGAAGGTGAATTCACCAATTTGTAAGTCGCTCTGGATAAGAGCGTCTGCTAAATGACTTAAATGTAAATGTAAATGTAGGAATATAGAGGAGGGGAATATAGAACAGAGGAATATAGAACAGAGGAATATAGAAGAGGGGAATATAGAAGAGAGGAATATAGAACAGAGGAATATATAGGAGGGGAATATAGAACAGGGGAATATAGAACAGGGGAATATAGAACAGAGGAATATAGAAGAGAGGAATATAGAACAGAGGGGGATATAGACCAGAGGGGGATATAGAAAAGGGGAATATAGAAGAGGGGAATATAGAACAGAGGAAAATAGAAGAGGGGTATATAGAAGAGTTGAATATAGAACAGAGGAATATAGAAGAGGGGAATATAGAACAGAGGAATATAGAAGAGGGTAATATAGAACAGAGGAATATAGAAGAGGGTAATATAGAACAGAGGAATATAGAAGAGGGTAATATAGAACAGAGGAATATAGAAGAGGGTAATATAGAACAGAGGAATATAGAAGAGGGGAATATAGAACAGAGGAATATAGAAGAGGGTAATATAGAACAGAGGAATATAGAAGAGGGAAATATAGAACAGAGGAATATAGAAGAGGGTAATATAGAACAGAGGAATATAGAAGAGGGTAATATAGAACAGAGGAATATAGAAGAGGGTAATATAGAACAGAGGAATATAGAAGAGGAAAATATAGAACAGAGGAATATAGAAGAGGGTAATATAGAACAGAGGAATATAAAAGAGGGTAATATAGAACAGAGGAATATAGAAGAGGGGAATATAGAACAGAGGAATATAGAAGAGGGTAATATAGAACAGAGGAATATAGAAGAGGGGAATATAGAACAGAGGAATATAGAAGAGGGGAATATAGAACAGAGGAATATAGAAGAGGGTAATATAGAACAGAGGAATATAGAAGAGGGTAATATAGAACAGAGGAATATAGGAGAGGGGAATATAGAACAGAGGAGTATAGAAGAGGGGAATATAGAAGATGGGAATATAGAAGAGGGTAATATAGAACAGAGGAATATAGAAGAGGGGAATATAGAACAGAGGAATATAGAAGAGGGGAATATAGAACAGAGGAATATAGAAGAGGGGAATATAGAACAGAGGAATATAGAAGAGGGTAATATAGAACAGAGGAATATAGAAGAGGGGAATATAGAACAGAGGAATATAGAAGAGGGGAATATAGAACAGAGGAATATAGAAGAGGGTAATATAGAACAGAGGAATATAGAAGAGGGTAATATAGAACAGAGGAATATAGGAGAGGGGAATATAGAACAGAGGAGTATAGAAGAGGGGAATATAGAAGAGGGGAATATAGAACAGAGGAATATAGAACAGAGGAATGTAGAAGAGAGGAATATAGAACGGGGGAATATAGAACAGGGGAATATAGAACAGAGGCATATAGAACAGAAGAATATAGAACATGGGAATATAGAAGAGGGGAATATAGAACAGAGGAATATAGAACAGAGGAATATAGAAGAGGGAATATAGAACAGAGGAATATAGAAGAGGGGAATATTTGAACAGAGGAATATAGAACAGGGGAATATAGAACAGGGGAATATAGAACAGAGGAATATAGAACAGAGGAATATAGAACAGAGGAATATAGAGGAGGGGAATATAGAACAGAGGAATATAGAAGAGGGGAATATAGAACAGAGGAATATAGAAGAGGGGAATATAGAAGAGGGGAATATAGAACAGAGGAATATAGAAGCGAGGAATATACAACAGAGGAATATAGAGGAGGGGAATATAGAACAGGGGAATATAGACAGAGGAATATAGAAGAGGGGAATATAGAACAGAGGAATATAGAAGAGGGGAATATAGAACAGAGGAACATAGAAGAGGGGAATATAGAACAGAGGAATATAGAAGAGGGGAATATAGAACAGAGGAATATAGAAGAGGGGAATATAGAAGAGGGGAATATAGAACAGAGGAATATAGAAGAGGGAATATAGAACAGAGGAATATAGAAGGGATGAATATAGAACAGGGGAATATAGAACAGAGGAATATAGAAGAGGGGAATATAGAAGAGGGGAATATAGAAGAGAGGAATATAGAACAGGGGAATATAGAAGAGAGGAATATAGAAGAGGGGAATATAGACGGGAGGAATATAGATCAGGGGAATATAGAACAGAGGAATATAGAAGAGAGGAATATAGAACAGGGGAATATAGAACAGAGGAATATAGAAGGGGAATATAGAAGAGGGGAACAAAGAACAGAGGAATATAGAACAGAGGAATAGAGAAGAGGGGGATATAGAACAGAGGAATATAGAAGAGAGCAATATAGAACAGAGGAATATAGAAGAGGGGAATATAGAACAGAGGAATATAGAAGAGGGGAATAGAGATCAGAGGAATATAGAGGAGGGGAATATTGAACAGAGGAATATAGAAGAGGGGAATATAGAACAGAGGAATATAGAAGAGGGGAATATAGAAGAGGGGAATATAGAACAGAGGAATATAGAAGAGAGGAATATAGAACAGAATATAGAAGAGGGGAATATAGAACAGAGGAATATAGAAGAGGGAATATAGAACAGAGGAATATAGAAGAGGAATATAGAACAGAGGAATATAGAAGAGGGGAATATAGAAGAGGGGAATATAGAAGAGGGAATATAGAACAGAGGAATATAGAAGAGGGGAATATAGAACAGAGGAATATAGAAGAGGGAATATAGAAGGGAATATAGGAAATATAGAAGAGGGAATATAGAACAGAGGAATATAGAAGAGAGGAATATAGAACAGAGGAATATAGAAGAGGGGAATATAGAACAGAGGAATATAGAAGAGAGGAATATAGAACAGAGGAATATAGAAGAGGGGAATATAGAACAGAGGAATATAGAAGAGGGGAATATAGAACAGAGGAATATAGAAGAGGGGAATATAGAACAGAGGAATATAGAAGAGGGGAATATAGAACAGAGGAATATAGAAGAGAGGAATATAGAACAGAGGAATATAGAAGAGGGTAATATAGAACAGAGGAATATAGAAGAGGGAATATAGAACAGAGGAATATAGAAGAGGGTAATATAGAACAGAGGAATATAGAAGAGGGAATATAGAACAGAGGAATATAGAAGAGGGTAATATAGAACAGAGGAATATAGAAGAGGAAAATATAGAACAGAAATATAGAAGAGGGTAATATAGAACAGAGGAATATAAAAGAGGGTAATATAGAACAGAGGAATATAGAAGAGGGGAATATAGAACAGAGGAATATAGAAGAGGGTAATATAGAACAGAGGAATATAGAAGAGGGGAATATAGAACAGAGGAATATAGAAGAGGGGAATATAGAACAGAAATATAGAAGAGGGTAATATAGAACAGAGGAATATAGAAGAGGGGAATATAGAACAGAGGAATATAGGAGAGGGGAATATAGAACAGAGGAGTATAGAAGAGGGGAATATAGAAGATGGGAATATAGAGGAATATAGAACAGAGGAATATAGAAGAAATATAGAACAGAGGAATATAGAAGAGGGGAATATAGAACAGAGGAATATAGAAGAGGGGAATATAGAAGAGGGTAATATAGAACAGAGGAATATAGAAGAGGGGAATATAGAACAGAGGAATATAGAAGAGGGGAATATAGAACAGAGGAATATAGAAGAGGGTAATATAGAATAGAGGAATATAGAAGAGGGAATATAGAACAGAGGAATATAGGAGAGGGAATATAGAACAGAGGAATATAGAAGAGGGGAATATAGAAGAGGGGAATATAGAACAGAGGAATATAGAACAGAGGAATGTAGAATATAGAACAGGGAATATAGAACAGGGGAATATAGAACAGAGGCATATAGAACAGGAATATAGAACAGGGAATATAGAAGAGGGGAATATAGAAGAGAGGAATATAGAACAGAGGAATATAGAAGAGGGAATATAGAACAGAGGAATATAGAAGAGGGGAATATAGAACAGAGGAATATAGAACATATAGAACAGGGGAATATAGAACAGAGGAATATAGAACAGAGGAATATAGAATATAGAGGAGGGAATATAGAACAGAGGAATATAGAAGAGGGGATATAGAACAGAGGAATATAGAAGAGGGGAATATAGAAGGGGGAATATAGAACAGAGGAATATAGAAGAGGAATATAGAACATAGAAGAGGAATATAGAAGAGGGGAATATAGAACAGAGGAATATAGAAGAGAGGAATATAGAGAGGAATATAGAGGAGGGAATATAGAACAGGGGAATATAGACAGAGGAATATAGAAGAGGGGAATATAGAACAGAGGAATATAGAAGAGGGGAATATAGAATAGAGGAATATAGAAGAGGGGAATATAGAAGAGGGCAATATAGAACAGAGGAATATAGAATAGGGGAATATAGAACAGAGGAATATAGAAGAGGGAATATAGAACAGAGGAATATAGAAGGGATGAATATAGAACAGGGGAATATAGAACAGAGGAATATAGAAGAGGGGAATATAGAAGAGGGGAATATAGAAGAGAGGAATATAGAACAGGGGAATATAGAAGAGAGGAATATAGAAGAGGGGAATATAGAAGAGGAGGAATATAGAACAGAGGAATATAGAACAGGGGAATATAGAAGAGAGGGAATATAGAACAGAGGAATATAGAAGAGAGGAATATAGAACAGAGGAATATAGAAGAGGGGGAATATAGAAGAGGGGAATATAGAACAGAGGAATATAGAAGAGAGGAATATAGAACAGAGGAATATAGAAGAGGGGAATATAGAACAGAGGAATATAGAAGAGAGGAATATAGAACAGAGGGGAATATAGAACAGAGGAATATAGAAGAGAGGAATATAGAAGAGGAATATAGAAGAGGGAATATAGAACAGAGGAATATAGAAGAGGGAATATAGAACAGAGGAATATAGAAGAGGGGAATATAGAACAGAGGAATATAGAAGAGGGAATATAGAACAGAGGAATATAGAGGAAATATTGAACAGAGGAATATAGAAGAATATAGAAGGGAATATAGAACAGAGGAATATAGAAGAGGGGAATATAGAAGAGGGGAATATAGAACAGAGGAATATAGAAGAGAGGAATATAGAAATATAGAGGAATATAGAAGAGGAATATAGAAGAATATAGAACAGAGGAATATAGAAGAGGGGAATATAGAACAGAGGAATATAGAAGAAATATAGAGGAATA
>NC_088241.1:52130422-52240422 GCF_036934945.1 Oncorhynchus masou masou | reverse complement strand
CTGGGAGCTCTCGAGTGGCGCAGCAGTCTAAGGTACTGCATCTCAGTGCTAGAGGCGTCACTACAGACCCTTGTTTGATCCCGGACTGTATCACATGATTGGGAGTCCCATAGGGCGGTGCACAATTGGCCCAGCATCGTCCAGGTTAGGGGAGGGTTTTGCCGGGGTAGGCTGTCATTGTAAATACGAATTTGTTCTTAACTGACTTGACTAGTTATATAAAGACTGAAGCTCTTGACTCTCTCAAATGTTCCAGCAAATACAGATTTTCTAAACATTATTTCAGTTTTCTATTCCACACAAAAGGCCATCAATAATCATTGTGTCAAGCCCAACTTATTTTCCCCACAGAACACAAAATAATCAAATGCAATCACCATAACCATAACCATGTGTCTTCCCAACTCGCAGGCAGAAATTAAATTGTAATTGAGGTTCTCTCAGCACAGTGGGAGTGCTAATTTAAGGTATTGGTAAGAATATGTATTTGCTAGTGAAAGCCTACAACATAGGAGATCATTAGCAGCGGTTAGCCACCAACGCTAGCTGTCCAAACACACTAAAACACTGAAATAAAAACATGTTATATTGTGTATACGTGGTGCTGTGATCTTTTCAAACCCTCAGAGGTAAAGGGAGCAAATAAGCGAGAGAGAGAGAGAGAGATTTTCTTTGGCAAAGTAAACATACAGTGGGTATCATAAGTACTCACCACCCTGGATTTTTTTCTAATTTTGTTGCATTACAAAGTGGGATTGAAATAGATGTACTTGTGATATTTTTTGTTGGTTATTGATCTACATAAAATACTAATTGATCTACACAAAATATCACCATAAGGACATTAGTGATTACAAAACAGCTCCAGAGTTCAGTGGCAGTGATGGGATAAAACAGAGTATGGATCAACATTGTACACTCCACAATAATGACCTAAATGACAGAGTGAAAATAAATAAAATAATATACCGAAATTAAATATTCCAAAACATGTATCCTGTATGCAACAAGGCACTAAAGTAATACTTTTTTTTTCTAACACGGCAAAGGAATACACATTTTGGCTTAAATGCAAAGCCTTATGTTTGGGGCAAATCCAACGCAACACATCACTGAATAATTGCCTCCTAATTTTCAAGTATGGTGGAGGCTGCATCATGGTATGGGTATGCTTGACATCAGCAAAGACTAGGGAGTTTTTCAGGATGAAAAAAAAACAGAATCAACCTAACCACAGACAAAATCCTAGAGGAAGACCTTCAGTCTGCTTTATACTAAACACTGGGAGAGGAATTCACCTTTCAGCAAAAACCTACAACACAAGGCCAAACCTACAACACAAGGCCAAATCCACACTGGAGTCGCTTACCAAGAAGACCGTGAATGCCAAGTTACAGTTTGACTTAAATCTGCTTGAAAACCTCCCGCAAGAAAATGGCTGTCCAGCAATAATCCCAACACTTTGACAGAGCTTGAAGAATTTTGAAAGGAATAGTGGTCAAATATTTCACAATCCAGGTGTGCAAAGCTCTTAGAGACTTACCCAAGAACACTCACAGCTGTAATCACTCTTAGAGACTTACCCAAGAACACTCACAGCTGTAATCACTCTTAGAGACTTACCCAAGAACACTCACAGCTGTAATCACTCTTAGAGACTTACCCAAGAACACTCACAGCTGTAATCACTCTTAGAGACTTACCCAAGAACACTCACAACTGTAATCACTCTTAGAGACTTACCCAAGAACACTCACAGCTGTAATCACTCTTATAGACTTACCCAAGAACACTCACAGCTGTAATTGGTGCCGAAGGTGTTCCTAACATGTATTGACTCAGGGGAGTGAATACTTATCTGATCAAGGTATTTTGCTGTTTTATTTGTCATTGGTCTTAAAAATATATATCTTTCTTTCACTTTGAAGTGTAGAGCATTAACAAAAAATTACAATCAAATTCATTTTAATCCTACTTGTAACACAATAAAAATAAAAAATAAATCCAGGGGGTGAATACTGATGACACCTTTGAACTGAGAAAGAGAGAGAGTAACCAAGGGAGAGAGCAAGACAGAGAGAGATAATATGACATTTGAAATGTTTTTATTCTTTTGGAACTTTTGTGAGGGTAATCTTTATTGTAAAACATATATATATATTTCACTTGCTTTGGCAATGAAGCCCCTTAAATTGAAATTGAATGACAGAGTGAGTGACAGAGTTAGCAAGTGAGCGATACGGGGGTAAAGGACAGAGTAAATTATTTCCTCTCAAAACCAAAACTCTATGCTATCTTCAGCAGTTGCTGGATCATGTTTCCCTGTAAAAAGCCAACAATTTCTCCAAATGTTTGAAGGAAATCTAAACATGACCAGCATTTCTCTCTCAATCTGGAGTTACAGAAGAGACTCTCCTCCCTGGGCATATGGTTTAGGAACGGCCTGCCTCTCTGACCCTACCACGGAGGTCTGACTGGAGGGCCGGTGAGAGAATGAAAGCGAAATACACTACTGCATTACTCTGCCTATACAGAACATTAAGAACACTGTTCAACTTGTTATACAATAGCTCCCCCTGGTGCTCCAACAAGCAGAATGCAGCGCTACAATATCCAAACTCTCACAATTACATTATTGTAAACAATCTTATCAAGAGTGACTTACAGGAGCAATTGGGGTTAAGTGCCTTGTCCAAGTGCATATCGACAGACCTTTCACCAAGTAAATTCAGGGATTCGAACCAGTGACCCTTCGGTTACTGGCCCAACGCTCTTAATCTCTAGACTACCTGCCAGTCCAGTTAACACTCATTGTTATGTGTGATGGATTTCGAAGTATATGGATTTTGACTAAAATACAATACTTTTAAAATTATTATAGCATCAGCTCCCAGTAAGTTCAATGGAGATTTGGGTACTTAGTGGGCCCTGGGAACTCAAACCAGGATCGGTTCAAATACTATCTTAACATGTCCTAATCATCCATATGATACATGGCCAATGGTCAAATCTGTTATAACAACGAATAGACTCTCTCACTAGAATATGAACCACTGTGAATGATGGCTTTCCCAGGCAAGAAAGAGGAAGAGACTGGTATCTTTTCTGTCTCTCCACGAGAGAGGTGCCCACTGCACCCAATAGCTCTGTTGCTTGTTAACTCTGTAAATCTCATTCCATGAAACTGCCCTTCACTGCCCGGGCATATTGCTGTTAGCCCAACCTTGGGAAGCATGTTGGTAGAGAAGGGAAATCAGGACTCTTAAATCTCCTGTATATTTGTTTGAATTCCATAGCGGGGTTAAGGAAACATATAGGGCAATCAACGCTGTTTCCACGTCATTTCTATTAAATTATGTTTAACACACGTGGAGTAAATGTTGAATTGACGTCTGTGCCCAGTAGGAAACTATTTGATGTTATCATGGTGGGTTACTGATTGACTGGGTGTTTACTAGTGTTACATTTATTAGTTACAGAGACGAAAGAATATGTTGATTATACTGTTTTTTCAGAAACAACCTATGGATTTCATTGATTGAGGACAACATGCAAATAATACTGCTGAAGGCCTTTCAAACAGTTCACCATGTTCTGTCTATAATACATGTAAAATGTATGAACAAAAAGGTATAATGACAAAGAAGACTATTATACGAATAGTGCTTTGCAGTTGACAAATGGATTAATAAGCATGGGTGGTTACTGTAATATTCCTATAGAGATATATTCAAACCATATGGTTTGGAGCTGTGCTGTAGCCTAGGAGATATCACAATCTTGCACCAACATCACAATAAGCTGTTATGCAAAGTGTGTAATACTTCCTCCACAGTCTGTGTGGTAATCTTATTTAGTAGAAATGAGACCATATTCTGTGATAATTGCAACTAATCAGATTCGGTGTGGGTTTGTTGGTGATTTATCTATTATCGCTGAGCTGACAGGCAAAAAAGACAAATGCTTGTATCCACCACCAATAAATATGAATCATTTTGCAATCTGTCAGGCTATAATATTATAACATGCTCAGCAGAAAGGCTAAAACTTGTGTGTGTGTGTGTGCGTGTGTGTGTGTGTTGCACCTCAAGGAAATGGTTAACTGATCTCTGTATTAAAACTAGTCAAACACTGTTGCTCCAAAATATAGCAAGTGTTCTTTATTCAACTTGCTTCACTTGACAAGGTACAATACATATTGCACAACATGAATTGAAAGTAATAATGAAAATGTTACATCATAGGAGAGCTGTTCATTCCAAAGACAATTACCAAATTAAAGTTTATCAGTCACGTACACAGATTTTCAGATTTCATCGCAGGTGCAGCGAAATGCTTGTGTTTTCTAGCTCCAACAGTGCAATATTATCTAGCAATACAGAACAACACACACAATGCGAAAAGTTTAAAAAATAATTAAGTATCAGAATGAGCAATACCAGCTAGGTTAATAGAAATAGTAATCAACACATGTAACTAAGCAAGTGTAGGCCTATTATAACCTTGGATTGATTAAGTATTAGCATTGGTTAATGTTATTCAATCATGCAATATATATAAAGAAAAGTTCAACTGTCAAGAGGAGTAAAACAAGGTTGTCCACTATCGGCATATATATTTATTATGGCAATCGACATGTTAGCAATTAAAATCAGATCCAATTCAACCATGTAACATAGATCAGATTATTCAACCATGTAACAAATAAAATAAATATTTAAAAGTTCAAACCAAAAATATAATATAAATCGGAGCATGACAGTTGTCTATGTCACTGCCTCTCCACCCCGGTGAGGATGGGGTTCTCCTCAGCAGGCCAGTCCCTGGTCTCCAAAGCCACCTGGAGTTTCTGCCAGAAGACCCTTGTTTCCTCCCCAGCTCTTGGCCAGCTCAGGTAGGTGCGTCTCTTCACCAGCCTCCTCATGCGGTGGTAGGGTGAGAGCTGGTGGTCTGGGATCTCTTCGAGAAACACCAGGATCAGCACATCCTTCTGCTCATCAAAAAGACGGAAGCTGGAGAGAGCAGTCTTTTATTTCAGTGTTTGTGTAGACAACCCAAGTCCCATACACAGTGTGATTTTCCAAAAAACATCATACCTGAAGCTAACCACATTGCACATTGTTTTCTCTCAACAACTCAGACGCAAAACCGCAAGAGAGTAAAAATGATCAAATCGATGTTTGAATGTCAATTGTCTATTTGTATAGAAACAACATCGGGTCAAATAAAGCACTTTGCTGTTCTATGAGAGGAGTGGGTCTGGGACATTGAGAGAAATAAAGGGAATATTAGCTATGAAGCTTCAGGGAAACAAACCCCTGGACAGTCATGCAACTATAAATAGAAACACAAAACCAACCTGGCCACCTGGATCTCTCTGGAGCACCACTCGCTCTGCAGATATCGCTGGGTGATCACACAGATGGTTTTCCTGCTCCTGTAGATGGCGTCTGTGATGTTCTCTATGATGGGTTTACCTGTGGAACACAGTGAGAAACAAATCCTTTGGAAGCAGTGATTTTTGACAATGTACCTACTAGTTGTAAGTGTATGTAGTTACTGGGACACACCAGCTGACTACGTGTTGCAACTGAATCGGTACAATCTTAGTGTTATGCAACTTCCTGTTTCAGATGGCATTTAATGCTGTACTAGATCCAGGTCAAAAACACAGGCCTGTGTTTAATCCAGAATTTTCATATAAAATGTGAACTTTCATATAAAATGTCTGAAATAACAATGCATTTCAATACAATGACCAATTGTTGTGCTAAATATGTGATACCTGGCTGGAAGTCCCGGTGGTGAAGACACAACTTCCAGCCCTGCTCTTCCTCCAACTTTGGCAGCAGCTCCCTCACGACCCAGCATTCATCATGGGTGTTGTAGGAAACGAAAGCATCGTACTGATGAGGAGTTTGTCTGTTCCTCCGCTTGGAGTCATGGAGATAAGCCAGGAAGAGGTAGTAGGCATATACCACCTGCCACCTTAGGAGATCATAGATAAAGGACCCCAGCAGGGTGAGGAGGACCAGAGAAGTGGTTGAGAGGAAGTAGATAATGCCTAGGTCCACTGAACAGGAGTGGGTGTCCAGGTCCAACAGTTTAGTGTCCTTGAGATCGTCTGGATAGCTACATGGATACTCATGGGCATAAGCAACTTGTGTTTGGTTGTTGCTCTCAGCCCAATGAACAAACCAAGCATTTCTGCAGTCACAAATGAAAGGATTCCTTTGCATATCCAGGAGAGTTAAGGCTGGGAGAGAGTGCAGCACTGTCTCATTGGTCCATGTAATTTTATTCTGTCTCACCTTTAAGAAACGGACTTGAGTGAGATTGGCTTCTATAAGGAAATCTAATGACTCAAGTTCAGTTTTGGAGATGGTGAGTCTTTTAAGCTTGGGGATTGGGTGAAAGAGCTCTGGGGAGAGGGCATGGAAGAAATTCTGGCTGATATCAAGGGACAACAACTGGGGCGTGTGAATGAATGTGTCAGGGTGCAGGGACATAATATGAAGATTCCCTGCTTGGAACTCTGATAACATGTTCAGACCTTCAAGAAAGTTGGAAGGTAGACAAGACTGTCTCATATACTTACTATAATGCTGACTAAATATGTAGAGGTTTTCCAGAGATGACAGGTCAGTGAAGGGTGGCTGTTGTAGTTGTTCATCTTTTTCATATTTGATAGCATTGGAAGCCATATTGAGAGTTTTTAAGCTTCTAAGTCCTTTGAACACAGCACCTCGGATTTCACTTTTACCTATAACATTGTTTAGCAGGACAAGATTTTTAAGTTTGGCCAAACCCACAAAGGCCCCATCTTCCAGTGTCTTTATTTCATTGTCATATAAAGCCAAATCCTCAAGTGATCTTAAGCTTTTGAAGTAATTTGTTCTGATGTTCGTTAGTTTATTGAATCCTAAATCCAAGCTCTTTAAATGTTGCAAACCCTTTGTGAAAGCGTCACCCAAGTTTAGGATTCTGTTCCTTCTAAGTGTCAGGCTATTTAAGGCCCTTAGATCCAGGAAAACACACCTTTCAAGGTTTGAGATTAAATTGTTGTGAAGATAGAGTTTTTCAAGTCTTCTTAGATTGGAGAAATCCGAGCAGCCTAAAGTTTTGATGATGTTGTGGCTGAGATCCAATTTTTTTAATGTGCGGAGATTCCTTGTAGCATTCGGCACAGAAGAGAGGCCATCATAGCCTAGTCTCAGAGTTTTAAGATCTTTTATTGATCGAAAAGCAGCTTCTGACAGGTCAGTAATATTATTACCTGATATGTCCAGGTCAGTCACCTGTGTGCAGGACTGCAGCAGCTTGTCAGAGATACTACTGAAGTTGTTACATTGCAATCGGAGGGTCTTCAATGTAGGTATGTGGCAGGCTACATTAATGAGATTATCTTTTCCTATTTTATCCAGCCCCAGGGATGCCAACGAATAGTTGATGCTCTGGAGCACCGAACCAATCCCTTGTAAAGACATGTGAATGCCACTCAAGTCGAGGCTGCTCACATTACTCAGAAAATACCTGTCCGCTACATCCCATTCCATGCTTCCATTAATGCCACAGAAGGAGAGGTCTAGTTTCTTAAGATAGGGAAAAATATCTGCTGTGACACTGAAGATCTCCAGAGGATTCCTGGATAGATCCAGCTCTGTCAGCCCTATTGGCCTATTTGATATTTCCTGTGACTGCAAAGAGTTCAAGCTGTTGTTCCCAATGAACAACTTCAGCAAGCTTGGCAATTGTAAAATGTGCTGGAGCTCCTTGAAACAATGTAGTTTGTTGCTGGTTAAGTTCAGCACCTTCAAGCTGAAGAGTAACTGAAAAGATGATGAGGCAATACTTGAGATGTGGTTGTTCTCCAATTGTAGTACTGTGAGGTTGTCCAGGCCCTTAAACATTTGGTCTGAGAGGGATGTGAGTTTGTTAAAGGCCAGATTCAGCTGCTCTAGAGCCACCAGGTCTGAAAAAGACCCATTCTCAACATGAGAGATCCTGTTGCTGTACATGATTAACATTTTGAGGAACTTTAGATCTTTGAAATCCTCACTTTTTATCTGTGAAATGTTATTCTTTGCTATGTTTACAGATCTCACCAATAATGGGATGTCTGCTGGTACGACATTGAGGTTCCTGCCATCACATAGCACAGACGTGTTTAGAGATTCCCTGATTCTGCAGTGTTTCATTGAGTAGCCATTTACTGGATTAAATATAACCCAGAAATACAGAAGAATGCATAGAAAGAAACTCAACCGAGAATATGTTGACCCATTTCCTTTTCCTGACAAGGTTCTTTTCAGTTCCATATTAAGGAGCTTCGTTTCCTTTTTTGGAAGAAAAAGTGTCTTGTCACCAACAAATTGAGTCCAGTGAGGTTCTTCTCAAGACTCTTCCTGATGTATTCGAGTTATAGGCTACTTGAGATCTAATGTAAATAAAAGACAAATACAAAATATTTTAAATAACTGCTTCATCATAGGTGTAGGACATATGACTTTTGTTAATTACAGAATGAAAAACAATTAGACAATCATATTTCATCAGTTGTTCTAGTGCCCAAGTCAGAAGATACAAGTGGATTTTCCTGGTTATGATTGTGCCGGATTCATATTTACTTGCTGTAATTTTAACAATGTGATCGTATTAATCAATACTGTATTCACTGAAAGACATCACATAACCCTAGAAACCTAAAAGACGTTTCCTTGGTCATGTCACATGATGGCGAATAACTATATGGACCAGAGTTTATCATGTAATTGTATACATGAATCAATGGGGCGGCAGGGTAGCCTAGTGGTTAGAGCGTTGGACTAGTAACCGGAAGGTTGCAAGTTCAAACCCCTGAGCTGACAAGGTACAAATCTGTCGTTCTGCCCCTGAACAGGCAGTTAACCCACTGTTCCCAGGCCGTCATTGGAAATAAGAATTTGTTCTTAACTGACTTGCCTGGTTAAATAAAGGTAAAATAAAAAAATAAAAATCATTTGACAGCCCCACTTATGGGTAATCCAACTTGGTTCCTAAACGGTTAACTTCATATAATGGTCAATAATACTATACTGAAGTAGTTAAACTGAACAAAACCTGTTAAACAAGACAGAGGTAAATGTGAAAATATATAACTTTTTCCTGTTTTACTCACCACACGCAGAAGAGGACATATGCTTCTCAGTCTAACAAGGATTTACAGTGGTTATAATGTGATCATGGAATACGCAACATTTGGCAAGTAGTTCCTCAGGTAGTCACATGCCATTTTACTTCTGTTCTAAAACCTGCTTCACTTTCCCCATTAACCCTTTCAGCTCCTGTAGAACATACTTATAACTCCCATATTGAGACCGCATACTAATAGTCAAGGAACTATCGATTTCCTGTGTAACTTGCTCCTAGCGATCAGTTGGCCTCGTTTTTTAATAACAGAAGGTTATCAAGGAATAAGAAAACATTGATGAAGGCCTTGTAGCGGTATTGTTAAAGGGGTAAAGATAAAGATTTTGTTTGGGCGCCAGGCAGGTATTAACCATGCCGAAAGGAAAATAGTAGGATAGAGAGAGTACCACTACCAGACCCACACACATCAGCAGAAGAGACTGCCTAGAGTGTAGCCTGTTTCCACATAGCCAGTGGAGAGAAAAGATAGGACACCATATAAAACACATCACAGCACAGGGGGAACCCCACCAATAATAATTCACACAATAATAATGGCAGAGCAATTTAAGTTAACGGCAACTTCAGAGAAACAATTTACAAGAAAGGACCCAATCATCAATATCAGAGGATTTGCAATAATCTGTATTACCTACCAGTGGAGGAGTGCAGAGGGTATGCATGGGGGGTAGACAAAACAAAATAGTACCACCCCACATCAATACAGAAAGAAAGAAACAGTAACACCGATAATCGAGTTAAACATTTTACAAATTCAGCACGCTGAAAATTAACAAGACTTCTGCAGCATTGCACACTACAATCAAACTGCCGCGCCAACCGAGAGCTACCTCCCAGAGTGCCGAAAGAACTATCTTTTTAAAATTGTATTTAGTTATTATTATTTTTTTGTTGGAAGAACTATTGTTATTTCCTCCTTTCTGACCTCTGATGCACTCCTAAAGTGGCAGCGCACGGTGAAGGATCCGTGTAGGATTTCGCCACAGCCTGAACTAGTTGTTATATAACAAACTTCAAATTACCTGGTATGAGGTCACCCAGAGTTGTGCTTTATTAGAATCTGTTATATAGTTTTCACATTTGCTGTAATGTTAAATTCTCATACAGTGGCTCAATACAATCATTTAATTTCAGAGGTGGAGACAGGAGGGGAGTATCGTAAGGGGACAGAGGTGGAGACAGGAGGGAAGTATCGTAGGGGGACAGAGGTGGAGACAGGAGGGGAGTATCGTAAGGGGACAGAGGTGGAGACAGGAGGGGAGTATCGTAGGGGGACAGAGGTGGAGACAGGAGGGGAGTATCGTAGGGGGACAGAGGTGGAGAGATTGAATGGAAATGGGATAAAGCAGGGAGAGAGGAGAAGAGGGAAGGAAGGTGTGAGAGGTTGCCAAGAGGAGAAGTGAGTATCAACCAATCAATCAAATGTATTTATAAAGCGCTTTTTATATCAGCAGATATCACAAAATGCTTATACAGAAACCCAGCCTAAAACCCCAAACAGCAAACAATGCAGATGTGGAAGCACAGTGGCTTGGAAAAACTCCCTAGAAAGGCAGGAACCTAGGAAGAAAACTAGAGAGGAACCAGACTGAGGGGTGGCCAGTCCTCTTCTGGCTGTGCTGGGTGGAGATTATAAGAGTACATGGCCATTAAGGCCAGATCTTTCTTCAAAATGTTCAAACGTTCATAGATGGTTGTATCGTAGTGGTTGTAGAGGGTGCAACAGGTCAGCACCTCAGGAGTTAATGTCAGTCTGCTTTTCATAGCCCAGCATTAGGAAGTCGAGAGATCAGGTGCGGTAGAGAGGGAGAAAGAGAAGGAGTGAGAGAGAGAGAGAGAGAGAGAGAGAGAGAGAGAGAGAGAGAGAGAGAGAGAGAGAGAGAGAGAGAGAGGGTCAAAAACAGTAGGTCCGGGACAAGGTAGCACGTCCAGTGAACAGGTCAGGGTTCCATAGCCGCAGGCAGAACAGTTGAAACTGGAGGAGCAGCACGACAATGTGGACTGGGACAGTCAGGAGTCGTCAGGCCAGGTAGTCCTGAGGCATGGTCCTAGGGCTCAGGTCCTCCGAGAGAGAGAGAGCATACTTAAGTCCACACAGCACACCAGACAAAACAGGATAATTATACCAGATAGGACAGACTGACCCTAGCCTCCAGGCACATAGACTATTGGAGCAAAGATACTGGACACAGACAGGGAGCAAACAAAGCAGGCTTCTAATTGTTCTTCTATAAAATATATTCAATCCCCATCTCAGGGCTCACTTTCTGATCCAAGGGAAATTAATGCAACATTTTAGTCTTTTTACCAAGAGTTATATAAATACTATATCAAATTTGAGCCAGACAAATGTAAGCAGTTTTAAGAATCTTGATTTGCCCATATTGGATGAGAAGAAATCTGAGGATCTGGGCCAATCCATCTCATTAGAGGAACTGGAGTCAGCACTGAAAGGTCCTAAAAAGGGTAAATCACCTGGCCCGGATGGCATTTCCACCTGAATTGTCACTACATTTTTCGGGCATTTTAAGAACAGTATAATTGGAGTCAATTCATTCGGCTATCGGCAAGTTTTTTTTTTCATGAACATACCAACTCTGCATGAATCTCTTTACTGCCATAGAAAGGGAAAAAACACACAGATTGTGCTAATTACCATCTGATATCTCAACTTAATCCTGACCAAAAATTGTATTGAAAAGTATTGGCATTACCCAAATACTTTTCCGTCCGTAAGTTGATTCACATGGACCAGTCAGGTTCTATGAAAGGCCGCCTTGCAGCTGACAATGTCCGTTGAGTAATGCAGGTAATACATGAAACACAACAGCACGACACACTGTGTGCACTGCTGTCTCTAGATGCCGAGAAAGATTTTGACAGGCTTGAATGGCAGTACTTGTGGGCAACCTTGGAGAAATATGGTTTGGGAAATAATTTATCGATATGGTTTGTGTTTTCTATGCTAACCCTGTTGCTATGGTTTCTACTAATGGCGTGCGCTCAAGTTCATTCCCTATTTTTCGGGGATGTTGACAAGGAGACGGCCTATCCCCAACTATATTCATTCTGTCGCTACAGCCGTCAGCACTACATCTAAGGCAGAATGTAGTTGCTTCTCCCACACTGATTAAATCTTCCTCTCATATCATATCACTATATGCAGATGATATTCTCCTCGTAACGGAGGGGAGGAGTGGGACTAGACGGGACACTCATATATATGACAGATATCTAGAATTCAATCTCATATTTATTATCCACATTTGAAGAATTCAAATTGCTGTCTGGGTATAAAGCAACTTGGACAAAATCAGCATTAATGTTACTGAATGAAGTGGCCAAGGAAGTTTCACTTCCCTCAACAATTCCTATGAAAACACAGTCCACTTATTTGGGTATTAGTATACAAACATCCCTGCATGGTCGGTCTGGTGAAGTTTAATTATCAGAAAATTTACAAGGAGGTTGAACGAGATTTAACCGTTTTGGAGAAGTTGCCTGCTTCTTTACAAACTAGGGTCGCAACCATAAAGGTGAATGTGTTGCCACGTATCAGTTTCCTGAGCATGATGATCCCGATCCCTCCACCAGTAGGCTATTGGGGAATGATTGATAAACGTATAGGTAAATACCTTTGGAATGGCAAACATCCGAAGATTAGGTTTGAGGTGTTACAACGACAGAAGTGTAATGGTGGACTTGCATTAAAACGTTTTTTATTTTATTTACCACCAATCTCTCCAGTTACGCCCACTTAGATCATGGTTTGATCAGTCTACATCAGTCTCTTGGAGAACTATTGAGGAATAACTTGTTTCACCTACTAGATTGTAGGATGTGTTATATTCTGGTATATCTAATAAGAAATGCATGCTGTATTTTGGTCCTATGAATTCTAATACAACACAGAATTTTAGGAAGGTTGAGAAGTGATTAGGTGTTAACTGTAAATGGCATCTCCATACACCTCTATGGCATAACAAGGCTATCACTTCGGGTAAGAAACCTTTTGAGTCTAGAGCCTGTTCTGCAAAAGGGGTCAATAATCTAGGGGATATATTCAACTCAAAAGGGTGTTCTTAGTTTTCTTTGTCTTCATTTTGATTTGCAAGGGTCATCATTCTTTCTATATCCTACGGTCAGCACTTCATGCCTATGGGGTACCATGAGGTACACGTTTGGGAAGGCACCCAGTGATAGAGTGGATATTTACATTCCAGTCCAGAGGTTTAGTCTGCTATTAAAGCTCATCTCAACGAGTAAAGCAGAAAGATCTTTCAATGGTTAAAGCATGGGTAAATTATTTGACTGTTGATGATGAAGCTATTGATTTGGCGAATGTCCGGGAGAATATATTTCACTCAAATAACCCAAACAAATACTTAATTTAAAAAAAACTTTGTCATAGATCTTACTGGACCCCGCTTGTAAGATTTCATGCAAAATAGGCTCAAAGCCCATAATTTACCTACGGAAAGTAGCCGCCTCAAATCTCTAAACTGTTGGATGTGATGTAAAATGCTTACTTGATATTGTTGTATTAGCAAATAACTTTGATGTATATATTCTAGTGTAGCGCTTGTTAAATGTAGTGTAGCGCCAGGGGTATGTTTGAAATGGGTAGGAAGGTGTTTAAGTACAAAAAAAATGAGGGAACATTTTCATTTTATGTTTATGATTGGGTCACCAGGGCAATGCAAAGACAATTGTTCACCAAAAAAAGCTAAAAACAACAACCAATAGTTAACAAACTAGGTTAATAGAAATCAACACATTTAACTAAGCAAGTGTAGGCCTATTAAGTCCTTAGAATGACTAACATTAACAAATGCTAATTCTAAATCAATCATTTAATATATAGAATTAATGTTTAAAAGTAAAACCAAAAATAGAATATAAAATCAGAGCATGACAGTTTTCAATGTCCCCATCTCTCCACCCCGGTGAGAATGGTGTCATGGAGATAAGCCAGGAAGAGGTAGTAGGCATATACCACCTGCCACCTCAGGAGATGATAGATAAAGGACCCCAGCAGGGTGAGGAGGACCAGAGAAGTGGTTAAGATGAAGTAGAAGATGCCTAGGTCCACTGAACAGCAGTGGGCATAAGCAACTCGTGTTTGGTTGTTGCTCTCAGCCCAATGAACAAACCAAGCATTTCTGCAGTCACAAATGAAAGGATTCCTTTGCATATCCAGGACAGTTAAGGCTGGGAGAGAGTGCAGCACTGTCTCATTGGTCCATGTAATTTTATTCTGTCTCACTTCTTAGTGCTCGGCATCCCGCTAGCAGGACAATTTCCGGTGAAACTGGAGTGCGCACATGATTCAAATAAATAATCATACAAATTATGGATATTAAACATTTAGGTACATGGCGTCAATGTAAACCGAGATTTATGGATATAAAATGCATATTATCGAACAAAACGTAAATGTACTGTGTAACATGTCATATTACTGTCATCTGACGAAGATTTTCAAAAGGTTAATTGATTTTTCTTTTAATCCTGCTTTTGTCATTTTATCTTTTGTTGGACAAAATGGCTACATTTTTTCTTTGTTTTGGTGGTGGTCTAACATAAATATATGCTGTGTTTTCACCATAAAACATTTTAAAAATCTGACATGCTGGGTAGATGGACAAGGTATTTATCTTTCTTTTGAGGTATTGGACTTGTTAATGTGTGGAGGTTAAATATTTCTAAGAATATTTTTGCATTCCCTGCGCCACCGTTTGAGTTGAACGGGGGGGGTGTAGTTCCCGCTTGGGAACTTATAGGCACAACAGGTTTTAACCCTCCTGCTGTGTTCTTGTCGACTTCGCTCTGAAAAATGTAATTTATTTAATCTGACTGTCATAAGGTTCCATGACTTTGTCCACACAGGGCATCTGAACACACAAAATACATTTTGATGATTTTCATCAAATTTGGGGTGTTTTATTGAACTTTTGTACACCTGTGTTATCCCCAGTCAAAAATGACCGGTCATTAGAAATGAATGGGTGAGACTACAATTAGTGTATAAAATTGAGTTCATGCACATGCCCATTCATCAGATGGACACACTTCCTCTCCCAGACCCACACATGCATGTGTGTTTGAGTACACACACACACACACACCTCACTCCCCTTCTTGGCATCCATGGCAACCCGCACGGGAACCTTTCCCCAATAGAATTTTTCCCCACGGGATCCACACCTGTTGGCATTCTCACAAACAATCGCAAAAACATTTCAATAATATATAGCACTTTTCTCACAGCTCTGGTATATAAAAGTTTTTTTGAGACCTTGCTCACAATTCATTCTGTGGCAGCACAATGACCAAACGATATACTGTATGTGAGGCTCTTGAGCATATCTTTGATCATGACACTGGTGAGGAGGAGAAAATAGCAAATAGAAGACAAAAACTTGTAAATGTTCACAAGAACTTAAAACCTGTTAAGGCTCGGGACAATACTGCCCCCTTTGGATGAATTGCGTGCCCATAGTAAACTGAAAAAAAATCTGTCCAAAATTGCTAATATATGCATATAATACACTCTAAAGCTTCTAAAACCGTTTGAATTATGTCTGTATGTGTAGCAGAACTCACAGGGCAGCCAATCTCCCAAACTAGTTTTCTCATCCAGAAAGTTGGGCCAACTTTGACGTCCCCACCCTTCCCAACCAGCTATGGATCTGGGAACAGTTTCTATGTCTTCCGCGAGATGTCCTCTATCAGTAGTGCGTTTAATTGTGCAAATCCCACGAGCTTTGACCCTTTGGCAGGCAAAAGAGCGAGTGTCGCGAGAAAATACATGCGCTTTCAGGCACGCGTTTAGCACAGAGTTCCCTTTGTTCCAACTTGAATGAGAAGAAGTTAGATTGTCCGTTTGAATTGAGAATTGTTTTGTACGTTAATAACATCCTAAAGCTTGATTCTGCACTTAGTTTGACCAGTTTAGTCGACATATAATATGTAATATTGAAGTTTTGATGCGCAACTGTTTGGGACCAGAAGTAATTTTGGATGCATTTCAGCTGAAGCTGTTAGCATATGCTAATACAAAGACACACGACTTGAAACCAAACGATGTATTGGGTAAGTATGACTCCTTCCACTACATTCTGATCGAAGACCATCAAAGGTAAGGGAATATTTATGTTGTAATTTTGTGTTTCTGTTGACTCCAACATAGAAAGGAAATATTGCTTATGTCTGAGCGCCATCTCAGATTATTGAATAGTGAACGATTTCTGTAACGTTAAAAAGCAATTGCATTAAGAAGCAGTGTATCTTTCTAACTATATGTAGAACATGTATATTTAGTCAAAGTTTTTGATGTGTATTGCTGTTATCTGGCCTTATCTGGCGGAGCTATCTATAATTTCTCCTGACATTTTTTAGCATTTTCTGAACATGGCGTCAATGTAAACGGAGATTTATGGATATAAATTGCATATTATTGAAAAAAACATAAATGTACTGTGTAACATGTCCTATTACTGTCATCTGATGAAGATTTTCAAAAGGTTAGTGAATTATTTATCTTTTAATCCTGCGTTTGTGATTGCATCTTTTGTTCGACAAAATGACTACATATCTGTGTCTTTGTGGTGGTTTGACATACATATGTTTTCGCCAGCTAGCCCCGAGACAGAAACAGAGTTGGTAGTAGAATACCCGCGATTTTGACTAAGACAATTGTTAGCATTTTCATTTCACTTCATTACAGTAAAACATTTTAGAAATCTGACTCGCTGGGTAGATGAGGGGGGGGGGGGGGTTGTACCCCTTGGGGAACCTGTAGCGTGAACACGTTAAACAATGCACAAACAAAGTGTTTGAGAAGTAAAAGTGCAATATGTGCCATATAAAAAAGATAACGTTTAAGTTCCTTGCACAGAACATGAGAACGTATGAAAGCTGGTGGTTCCTTTTAACATGAGTCTTCAATATTCCCAGGTAAGAAGTTTTAGGTTGTAGTTATTATAAGAATTATAGGACTGTTTCTCTCTATACTATTTGTATTTCATACACCTTTGACTATTGGATGTTCTTTACGGCACTTTAGTATTGCCAGTGTTACAGTATAGCTTCCGTCCCTCTCCTCGCCCCTACCTGTGCTCGAAACAGGATCACATCAAAAACAGCCACCCTCAAAGCATCGTTATTGTCACGCCCTGGTCGAAGTATATTGTGTTTGTCTTCATTTATTTGGTCAGGCCAGGGTGTGACATGGGTTTTTTGTATGTGGTGTGTTTGTATCGGAATTGTAGCTTAGTGGGGTGTTCTAGTTAAGTCTATGGCTGTCTGAAGTGGTTCTCAATCAGAGGCAGGTGTTTATCGTTGTCTCTGATTGGGAACCATATTTAGGCAGCCATATTCATTGAGTGTTTCGTAGGTGATTGTCCTTATGTCCTTAGTGTCCTTGTTCTGTGTTAGTTTACACAAGTATAGGCTGTTTCGGTTTTCGTTACGCTCATTACGTTTATTGTTTTGTAGTGTTTGTGTTTAGTGTGTTTGTCATTAAACATGAATCGTAATCTACACGCCGCATTTTGGTCCGACTCTCCTTCCCACAACGAAAGCCGTAACAGAATCACCCACCACAACAGGACCAAGCGGCGTGTCAACAGGCAGGAGCAGCAGGAGAAGCAACAGAGGCAGCAGCAGCAGCAGCAGTGGGAGAGGCTGCATTATTTGGATAAATGGACTTGGGAGGAGATCCTTGACAGAGACAAATGAAACATAAGTCCCTCTGATGAATAGCTGGGTAGCAGGCTGCAACAGAGAGAGATCAATAGATATGACTCCAGGATAGGACTAGGGAAAGCAAAGGGCGATCCCTGACACCGAAAGTGGGGAGATGAGACCTAATCAGAGGGAAAAAAGGGAACAGGTGGGGAAAGGGTGAGCTAGGACCCTGGGAACAGCCTGGAGAATATCGCCGCCCCAAGGAAGAACTGGAGGAGGAGAAAGCGGAGAGGCGCCGGTATGAAGAGGCAGCACGGCGACGCGGATGGAAGCCCGAGAGTCAGCCCCAAAAATGTATTGGGGGGCTCACAGGGAGTATGGTGACACTAGGTAGGAGACCTACGCCAACTTCCTGTGGGGGGCTAGAGAGACCGGGCAGGCACCGTGTTATGCTGAGGTGCGCACGGTATCCCCAGTGCGGGTGCATAGCCCGGTGCGGTATATTCCAGCTCCGCGTATCGGCCGGGCTAGATTGAGCATCGAGCCAAATGCCATGAAGCCAGCTCTACGCATCTGGTCCCCAGTGCGTCTTCTTGGGCCGGCTTACATGGCACCAGCCTTGCACACGGTGTCCCCGGTTCGCCTGCATAGCCCAGTGCGGGCTATTCCACCTCGCCGCACTGGCAGAGCGACCGGGAGTATTCAACCAGGTAAGGTTGGGCAGGCTCGGTGCTCAAGAGCTCCAGTGCACCTGCACGGTCCGGTCTACCCTGTACCACCTCCACACACCAGCCCTCCGGTGGCAGCTCCCCGCACCAGGCTTCCTGTGCGTGTTCTCGGCCCAGTACCACCAGTGCCAGCACCACGCATCAGGCCTACAGTGCGCCTCGCCTCTCCAGCGCTACCAGAGCCTTCCTCCTCTCCTGCGCTGCCGGAGTCTCCCGCCTGTTCAGCGCAGCCAGAGCCTTCCTCCTCTACAGCGCTGCTGGAGTCTCCTGCCTGTTCAGCGCAGCCAGAGCTGTCAGCCTGCATGGAGCAGCCAGAGCCATCAGCCTGCATGGAGCAGCCAGAGCCGTCAGTCTGCATGGAGCAGCCAGAGCTGCCAGTCTGCATGGAGCAGCCAGAGCTGTCGGTCTGCATGGAGCAGCTAGAGCTGCCAGTCTGCAAGGAGCTGCCAGTCTGCAAGGAGCTGCCAGTCTGCAAGGAGCTGCCAGTCTGCAAGGAGCTGCCAGTCTGCAAGGAGCTGCCAGAGCTGCCAGTCTGCAAGGAGCTGCCAGTCTGCAAGGAGCTGCCAGAGCTGCCAGTCTGCATGGAGCTGCCAGAGCTGCCAGTCTGCAAGAAGCTGCCAGAGCTGCCAGAAGCCGCCAGAGCTGCCAGTCTGCATGGAGCAGCCAGAGCCATCAGTCAGTATGGAGCAGCCAGAGCCGCCAGTTAGCATGGAGCAGCCAGAGCCACCAGTCAGCATGGAGCAGCCAGATCTGTCAGTCTTCCAGATCTGCCAGTCAGCCAGACTCTTCCAGATCTGCCAGTCAGCCAGACTCTTCCAGATCCGCCAGTCAGCCAGACTCTTCCAGATCCGCCAGTCAGCCAGACTCTTCCAGATCCGCCAGTCAGCCAGGATCCGCCAGTCAGCCAGACTCTTCCAGATCTGCCAGTCAGCCAGACTCTTCCAGATCCGCCAGTCAGCCAGACTCTTCCAGATCCGCCAGTCAGCCAGACTCTCCCAGATCCGCCAGTCAACCAGACTCTTCTGGATCCGCCAGTCAGCCTCTTTTCAGTTTTTCGTTACATTCCGTTTGGCATTGTTTTGTAGTGTTTGTGTTTTGTGTGTTTGTCATTAAACATGAATGCGTAATCTACACGACAGACTCTTCCAGATCCGCCAGTCAGCCAGACTCTTCCAGATCCACCAGTCAGCCAGACTCTTCCAGATCCGCCAGTCAGCCAGGATCTGCCAGAACCGCCAGCCAGCCAGGATCTGCCGGATCCAACTACCTGCTGTGCTTCCTCTCAGTGCTGGGCTTCCTCTCAGTGCTGAGCTTCCTCTCAGTGCCGAGCTACCCCTCAGTCCCGAGCTGCCCCTCAGTCCCGAGCTGCCCCTCAGTCCCGAGCTGCCCCTCAGTCCCGAGCTGACCTTCAGTCCCGAGCTGCCCCTCAGTCCAGTGGGGTTCTGGGTGAGGACTACTAGGCCATGGTCGGCGGAGAGGGTGGCCTATCCAAGGACGCGAGGAGGAGGGACCAAGACTTTGATAGAGTGGGGTCCACGTCCCGCGCCGGAGCCGCCACCATGGCCAGACGCCCACCCGGACCCTCACCTATGGTTTTTGGTGTGCGTCCAATTACCAATTGTTAGGAAATCTTGAAATGGGCCCTAATTAATCGGACATTCCGATACCCCACAAGACATGCCGCCAGGTCTCTTCACAAACTTAAAGTCCAGAACAGACTAAGGGAGGCACACAGTACTACATAGAAAATGTTCCCTGTAGCCATGGCTCTAATTTCAAACGAATCACCAGCAACTGGAAACGGACATTTTAGAAGATACATGTTTTGAATTGAGAACAAAGATTGTATCGCCAAGTTGGTCTAAAATTCTCTGTGTTACACCAAACAGTACCCATCTGGTAATGGCTGATGGACCATCACATTAGCCCAGAACAATAGCAACTTCCTTGTATATTGTATCAGCTAGTGTGCAATGTGATGACCCTCACACTCTGTCTGACAAATTCTCTCTTTTTGCTCTTGTTTACCTTAATAGGATGTCAGTGGGCGGAGCCGGGAGGGACATCAGCGAAATTATAAATACATCTTTCCCCCATTCATTGAGGAGACTCTCTTCACACAGACACACACTGTATTTTTGGTTGTGGCTTGTTTGTTTTGGCACCTCTCCTCATTATCACCATCTACGCACACAACTACTCACACACCATTGTTAATTGTATGTAGTAATTTAGTTAATATATTTGGTTATTCCTTGATCTCTGCGTTGTCTCCCTCTGTGTTATGGGCTACGAGCTGGTTCGTGGGGCTCGTCTGGGATCATAAGGTTGGTTCCTAGACATTTTGGTGGATAGTATTTTGTTGCATTATGATTGGTTCTGTAGGAACTTCTCTACCGTAGTCACTCCCCTGACAGATTTGCTGAAAGCTCATGCGGTGTACGTCTGGTCTCCTATCAGGCATCTCAAGATGCAAAGAGGTTGCTTACCTCAGCTCCCGTGCTGGCTGCTCCTCCCCTGGACTTGTCATTCACCTTGCCTGTGGATGCAGGTGCAGTCCTGCTGCAAGCAGACCTGTCCGGTGTTGAGAGGCCTGTTCAGTTTATCTTCCAAAAAGTTTAACCATTGTCAGTTGAACTACTCTGTGGTGGAAAAAGAAGCGCTAGCACTCATATGGGCGCTACAACGCTGAGGTGTATGTCGGGTGTAGTACCTATTGTGGTCGACACCGACCATAACCCTCTCACCTTCTTGAGGTCTATGATGTGTCCGAACCAGATGGTTTGTTTTTACAGGCATTCCGTTTCAATGTGAAGAATGTAGATGCAGACGCGTTCTATCGTGCGCCCTGTTCCTGAACGCGTCTGGTCCTATTGATCGGTGGATGCCCTTTCTCCCCGCTCAACTCAAAAAATGGCGCACAGAATGCAAAAATATTCTTAGGAATATTTAACCTCCACACATTAACAATTCCAATACCTCAAATGAAAGATAAACACCTTGTTCATCTACCCAGCGAGTCAGATTTCTAAAATGTTTTACAGCGAAAACATAGCACATATGTATGTCAAACCACCACAAAGACACAGACGATATGTAGCCATTTTGTTGAACAAAAAATGCAATCACAAACGCAGGATTAAAAGAAAAATTATTCACTAACCTTTTGAAAATCTTCATCAGATGACAGTAATAGGACATGTTACACAGTACATTTATGTTTTTTTCAATAATATGCTATTTATATCCATAAATCTCCGTTTACATTGACGCCATGTTCAGAAAATGCTAAAAAATGTCCGGAGAAATTATAGATAGCTCCGCCAGATAACGCCAGATAACAGCAATACACATCATAAACTTTGACTAAATATACATGTTCTACATATAGTTAGAAAGATACAATGCGTCTTAATGCAATCGCTTTGTCACATTTCTTTTTAACGTTACAGAAATCGTTCACTATTCAATAATCTGAGACGGCGCTCAGACATAAGCAATATTTCTCCGCTATGTTGGAGTCAACAGAAACACAAAATTACAACATAAATATTCCCTTACCTTTGATGGTCTTCGATCAGAATGTAGTGGAAGGAGTCATACTTACCCAATACATCGTTTGGTTTCAAGTCATGTGTTTTTGTATTAGCATATGCTAACAGCTTCAGCTGAAATGCATCCAAAATTACTTCTGGTCCCGAACAGTTGCGCATCAAAACTTCAATATTACATATTATATGTTGACTAAACTGGTCAAACTAAGTGCAGAATCAAGCTTTAGGATGTTATTATTATTAACGTACAAAACAATTCTCAATTCAAACGGACAATCTGACTTCTTCACTCGCTATTTTGCCTGCCAAAGGGTCAAAGCTCGCGGGATTTGCACAATTAAACGCTCTACTGATAGAGGACATCTCGCGGAAGACATAGAAACTGTTCCCAGATTCATAGCTGGTTGGGAAGGGTGGGGGCGATGACGTCAAAGTTGGCCCAACTTTCATGTTTCCAAAACTATTTTGGGAGATTGGCTGCCCTGTGAGTTCTGCTATACATACAGACATAATTCAAACAGTTTTAGAAGCTTAAGAGTGTTTTCTATTCAATAATAATATTTATATGCATATATTAGCAATTTTGGACAGATTTCTTTTCAGTTTACTATGGGCACACAATTCATCCAAAGGGGGCAGTATTGTCCCGAGCCTTTACAGGATTAATTAACTCGGCAAGTCAGTTAAGAACAAATTCTTATTTTCAATGACGGCCTAGGAACAGCGGGTTAACTGCCTGTTCAGGGGCAGAACGACAGATTTGTACCTTGTCAGCTCAGGGATTTGAACTTGCAACCTTCTGGTTACTAGTCCAATGCTCTAGCCACTAGGCTACCCTGCGTTAATAAGCACAGTATTTTATTTTTGTTTGGGTGGTGCGGTGCGGTGGGCGGAGCCAGGAGGGTCTTCAGCGAAATGGGACACACCTGAGCTCAGGTATGTCCCGGGGATACATACCTTTCCCTGATACATTGAGGAGACTCTCCACGCAGACAAAAAAAAATTGTGGCATTTTGTGGCTTGTTTGTTTTGGCACCTCAACACCTCACACTACTGATTACTGACTACACACACCATTGTTGATTGTATATAGTTACTTTAGTTAATAAATATATTTTTGTTATTCCTTGGTCTCTGCGTTGTCTCCCTTTTTGTTACGGGCTATGAGCCGGTTTGTGGTCATTACTGGTAATTATCTACACTGGCTGTCTTATTTCCTTCCTCCAAAATGTGGTAGATGTTTTAAAACAGGTGGGATCTCCCGGACTGAAGTTCACAGGCTGCGCCTCAAATGTGGTCATGTGACATGCAGCGGTCCAACGTTAAACAATGGCCGCAGTCCAACACTTAATTTGAGGGCTGAGGGGATAGGGTGTGTCTTAATTAAGTGGACACTTCTGATGACGTATCATGACGTCTGACGAGTATACACTACCAGGGCAAGGGAGGAAGGAATCATTTGTTCATCCCAAGATGATTGTGTTTCAGCCACCAGTGGCTTGTGGGTGCTTTATGTGCTACATTCAATTGAGTGCATGTCTACTTCTATTAAATAAAAAACCTACTGTATGATAGCTAGCAAATGAATTAGCTGCCTAGCTGGAACTTCTGAAGGGAAATGATTCATTTCTACAACTTCCAAAAGATAACCAAACAAATTTTGTTACTACGTAAAAAGTAATTTATTTGCATTCGTTTTTACTTACACTTATGTTGACTTCTCCATTGATGTTGAAGTTTTCGCTGACTTAGCGGATGTACAATCGTCAAATTGAATTATGGGGAGTTTCAGGCCCTTGGAGTGAACATAAATTGTACACTCTCAAAAATGAAGGATGAGGGGCTTATGTTGCAAACTTCCCTTGCTTGGCTAATCACTTGGACCACCCTCCAAGATGGCGACAGGGATTTCCCCAATGGCATAATGTAAGGCTAAGTGGACGAGGGTGTGTCTTAAGTGTTTGGCCCACAGGCCAGTCCCTCCAGGATTTCTCAAAAGAAAATTGAGATTTCTGCAGCCAAAAATGCTTGATTTTGCGGTAGCTTTTCTGAAATTCTGCAATATATTTTGAGATGGGTTTTTTTCACACGTTAATTTCATATAAAGCAATACAAGTCATATGTGCTCAGTTTTTGGACGAGTTTCAGCAGAATACATTATAAATACAAAAACTATTAGAAACATCTGAAGTGCTCAATTCTGTTTATTTTCCTAAACAAACAGCTCTGTCATAATCCACTCACATATTCACTCTCTCTCTCTCTCACACACACACGCCTCTCCATCAGACTTGGAGCTTGCTATCAGCACGAGATGCACCTCCCATTCCTACTCCCATTCCTACTCCCATTCCTACTTCCATTCCTACTCTCATTCCTACTCTCATTCCTACTCCCATTCCTACTCTCATTCCTACTCCCATTCCTACTCCCATTCCTACTCTCATTCCTACTCTCATTCCTACTCCCATTCCTACTCCCATTCCTACTCTCATTCCTACTCCCATTCCTACTCTCATTCCTACTCCCATTCCTACTCCCATTCCTACTCTCATTCCTACTCCCATTCCTACTCCCATTCCTACTCCCATTCCTACTCCCATTCCTACTCTCATTCCTACTCCCATTCCTACTCCCATTCCTACTCCCATTCCTACTCCCATTCCTACTCCCATTCCTACTCCCATTCCTACTCCCATTCCTACTCCCATTCCTACTCCCATTCCTACTCCCATTCCTACTCCCATTCCTACTCCCATTCCTACTCCCATTCCTACTCCCATTCCTACTCCCATTCCTACTCCCATTCCTACTCCCATTCCTACTCCCATTCCTACTCCCATTCCTACTCCCATTCCTACTCCCATTCCTATTCCCATTCCTACTCCCATTCCTACTCCCATTCCTACTCCCATTCCTACTCCCATTCCTACTCTCATTCCTACTCTCATTCCTACTCCCATTCCTACTCTCATTCCTACTCCCATTCCTACTCCCATTCCTACTCCCATTCCTACTCCCATTCCTACTCCCATTCCTACTCCCATTCCTACTCCCATTCCTACTCTCATTCCTACTCTCATTCCTACTCCCATTCCTACTCCCATTCATATCTCTTTAAAAAAAAACAATACACGATTATTACATTTTTTTTAAATCCAGAAATATTGTGCTTTGGTGATCCATATTACAGAGAGTTTAAAACGGCAATGCTGACAAATTGCACTCAGTGCTTTGAGCAGTGCTCTCCATAGACAGACTGGGGAGAGCAGAGTGCCGACCACCCTACTAAAGCCAAGGTTAGCGGAGTAAAACGCCACTCATCTTGATTTTTTCAGGGCTTGTCAGTCTTCCCTGCTACCACTTCAGTCATGGTGATTTGCCGCTGCTATGGGAACTGTTCTGACATTCAAACATGCTTTGCTGATTTGAAGTGACTGTTGATTGCCGACATATTCTAGTTTCCAAAAACATTTATTTCGCACTGAAGTTAGCTGTTATTTTGGTTGGCAAATTAGATTGATTTCTGTTCATTGTACTGCCCTGTCAGCCATCAACAACCACCATTCATCTTAGCACGTGAATACGCTGACAGGCCAGTGGAAAACCTTTGTTGACGTGTGGTTGGATTGGGACATTTCCCACCGTATGCAGTAATTGGTACACTGTGTGTCAGTATGTATGGTGAGTTACACTGTGTGTCAGTCTGTATGGTGAGTTACACTGTGTGTCAGTCTGTATGGTGAGTTACACTGTCCGTCAGTCTGTATGGTGAGTTACATTGTGCGTCAGTCTGTATGGTGAGTTACACTGTGTGTCAGCCTGTATGGTGAGTTACACTGTGTGTCAGTCTGTATGGTGAGTTACACAGTGTGTCAGTCTGTAAGATGAGTTACACTGTGTGTCAGTCTGTATGTTGAGTTACACTGTGTGTCAGTCTGCATGGTGTGTTACATTGTGTGTCAGTCTGTATGATGAGTTACATTGTGCGTCAGTCTGTATGGTGAGTTACACTGTGCGTCAGTCTGTATGGTGAGTTCCATTGTGTGTCAGTCTGTATGGTGAGTTACACTGTGCGTCAGTCTGTATGGTGAGTTCCATTGTGTGTCAGTCTGTATGGTGAGTTACACCGTGTGTCAGTCTGGATGGTGAATTACACTGTGTGTCAGTTTGTATGATGAGATACACTGTGCGTCAGTCTGTAGGATGAGTTACACTGTGTGTCAGTCTGTATGGTGAGTTACATTGTGCGTCAGTCTGTATGGTAAGTTCCACTGTGTGTCAGTCTGTATGGTGAGTTACATCATGTGTCAGTCTGTATGTTAAGTTACACTGTGTGTCAGTTTGTATGGTGAGATACACTGTGCGTCAGTCTGGAGGGTGAGTTACACTGTTCGTCAGTCTGTATGGTGAGTTACACCGTGTGTCAGTCTGGATGGTGAATTACACTGTGTGTCAGTTTGTATGATGAGATACACTGTGCGTCAGTTTGTATGGTGAGTTACACTGTGTGTCAGTCTGTATGGTGAGTGACATTGTGCGTCAGACTGTATGGTGAGTTACACTGTGTGTCAGTCTGTATGGTGAGTTACACTGTGTGTCAGTCTGTATGGTGAGTGACATTGTGCGTCAGACTGTGTGGTGAGTTACACTGTCTGTATGGTGAGTTACAATGTGTGTCAGTCTGTATGGTGAGTTACACTGTGCGTCAGTCTGTATGGTGAGTTACACTGTGTGTCAGTCTGTATGGGGAATTACACTGTGTGTCAGTCTGTATGGTGAGTTACACTGTGCGGCAGTCTGTATGGTCAGTTACACTGTGTGTCAGTCTATATGGTGAGTTAAATTGTGTGTCAGTCTGTATGGTGAGTTACACTGTGTGTCAGTCTGTATGGTGAGTTACACCGTGTGTCAGTCTGTATGGTGAATTACACTGTGCTTCAGTCTGTATGGTGAGTTACACTGTGCGTCAGTCTGTATGGTGAGTTACACCGTGTGTCAGTCTGTATGGTGAGTTACACCGTGTGTCAGTCTGTATGGTGAGTTACACTTTGTGTCAGTCTGTATGGTGAGTTACACCGTGTGTCAGTCTGTATGGTGAGTTACACCGTGTGTCAGTCTGTATGGTGAGTTACACTGTGTGTCAGTCTGTATGGTGAGTTACACTGTGTGTCAGTCTGTATGGTGAGTTACACCGTGTGTCAGTCTGTATGGTGAGTTACACTGTGTGTCAGTCTGTATGGTGAGTTACACTGTGTGTCAGTCTGTATGGTGAGTTACACTGTGTGTCAGTCTATATGGTGAGTTACATTGTGTGTCAGTCTGTATGGTGAGTTACACTGTGTGTCAGTCTGTATGGTGAGTTACACCGTGTGTCAGTCTGTATGGTGAATTACACTGTGCTTCAGTCTGTATGGTGAGTTACACTGTGTGTCAGTCTGTATGGTGAGTTACACCGTGTGTCAGTCTGTATGGTGAGTTACACCGTGTGTCAGTCTGTATGGTGAGTTACACCGTGTGTCAGTCTGTATGGTGAGTTACACTTTGTGTCAGTCTGTATGGTGAGTTACATTGTGTGTCAGTTTGTATGGTGAGTTACACTGTGTCAGTCTGTATGGTGAGTGACATTGTGTGTCAGTCTGTATGGTGAGTTACACTGTGTCAGTTTGTATGGTGAGTTACACCGTGTGTCAGTCTGTATGGTGAGTTACACTGTGTGTCAGTCTGTATGGTGAGTTACACCGTGTGTCAGTCTGTATGGTGAGTTACACTGTGTGTCAGTCTGTATGGTGAGTTACACTGTGTGTCAGTTTGTATGGTGAGTTACACTGTGCATCAGTCTGTATGGTGAGTTACATTGTGCGTCAGTCTGTATGGTGAGTTACACCGTGTGTCAGTCTGTATGGTGAGTTACACTGTGCATCAGTCTGTATGTTGAGTTACACTGTGTGTCAGTCTGGATGGTGAATTACACTGTGTGTCAGTTTGTATGATAAGATACACTGTGCGTCAGTCTGTATGGTGAGTTACATTGTGCGTCAGTCTGTATGGTAAGTTCCACTGTGTGTCAGTCTGTATGGTGAGTTACACCGTGTGTCAGTCTGTATGGTGAGTTACACTGTGTGTCAGTCTGTATGGTGAGTTACACTGTGTGTCAGTCTGTATGGTGAGTTACACCGTGTGTCAGTCTGTATGGTGAGTTACACTGTGTGTCAGTCTGTATGGTGAGTTACACTGTGTGTCAGTCTGTATGGTGAGTTACACTGTGTGTCAGTCTGTATGGTGAGTTACATTGTGTGTCAGTCTGTATGGTGAGTTACACTGTGCGTCAGTCTGTATGGTGAGTTACACCGTGTGTCAGTCTGTATGGTGAATTACACTGTGCTTCAGTCTGTATGGTGAGTTACACTGTGCTTCAGTCTGTATGGTGAGTTACACCGTGTGTCAGTCTGTATGGTGAGTTACACCGTGTGTCAGTCTGTATGGTGAGTTACACCGTGTGTCAGTCTGTATGGTGAGTTACACTTTGTGTCAGTCTGTATGGTGAGTTACATTGTGTGTCAGTTTGTATGGTGAGTTACACTCTGTGTCAGTCTGTATGGTGAGTGACATTGTGTGTCAGTCTGTATGGTGAGTTACACTGTGTCAGTTTGTATGGTGAGTTACACCGTGTGTCAGTCTGTATGGTGAGTTGCACTGTTCGTCAGTCTGTATGGTGAGTTACATTGTGCGTCAGTGTGTATGGTGAGTTGCACTGTTCGTCAGTCTGTATGGCGAGTTACATTGTGCGTCAGTGTGTATGGTGAGTTACACTGTGTGTCAGTCTGTATGGTGAGTTACACCGTGTGTCAGTCTGTATGTTAAGTTACACTGTGTGTCAGTTTGTATGGTGAGTTACACTATGTGTCAGTCTGTATGGTGAGTGACATTGTGTGTCAGACTGTGTGGTGAGTTACACTGTCTGTATGGTGAGTTACACCGTGTGTCAGTCTGTATGGTGAGTTACACTGTGTGTCAGTTTGTATGGTGAGTTACACTATGTGTCAGTCTGTATGGTGAGTGACATTGTGTGTCAGACTGTGTGGTGAGTTACACTGTCTGTATGGTGAGTTACACCGTGTGTCAAGTCTGTATGGTGAGTTACACTGTGTGTCAGTCTGTATGGTGAGTTACACTGTGTGTCAGTCTGTATGGTGAGTTGCATTGTGCGTCAGTCTGTATGGTGAGTTACACTGTGCGTCAGTCTGTATGGTGAGTTACACTGTGTGTCAGTCTGTATGGTGAGTTACACTGTGTGTCAGTCTGTATGGTGAGTTACACTGTGTGTCAGTCTGTAAGGTGAGTTACACTGTGTGTCAGTCTGTATGGTGAGTTAAACTGTTCGTCAGTCTGTATGGTGAGTTACATTGTGTCAGTCTGTATGGACCCTTTTATGCGCTAAAAGTGGGAACTGGTCAAAAATGCGAGTGAGTGACATTGTGTGTCAGTCTGTATGGTGAGTTACACTGTGTCAGTTTGTATGGTGAGTTACACCGTGTGTCAGTCTGTATGGTGAGTTACACTGTGTGTCAGTTTGTATGGTGAGTTACACTGTGCATCAGTCTGTATGGTGAGTTACATTGTGCGTCAGTCTGTATGGTGAGTTACACCGTGTGTCAGTCTGTATGGTGAGTTACACTGTGCATCAGTCTGTATGTTGAGTTACACTGTGTGTCAGTCTGGATGGTGAATTACACCGTGTGTCAGTCTGTATGGTGAGTTACACCGTGTGTCAGTCTGTATGGTGAGTTACACTGTGTGTCAGTCTGTATGGTGAGTTACACTGTGTGTCAGTCTGTATGGTGAGTTACACCGTGTGTCAGTCTGTATGGTGAGTTACACTGTGTGTCAGTCTGTATGGTGAGTTACACTGTGTGTCAGTCTGTATGGTGAGTTACACTGTGTGTCAGTCTATATGGTGAGTTACATTGTGTGTCAGTCTGTATGGTGAGTTACACTGTACGTCAGTCTGTATGGTGAGTTACACCGTGTGTCAGTCTGTATGGTGAATTACACTGTGCTTCAGTCTGTATGGTGAGTTACACTGTGCTTCAGTCTGTATGGTGAGTTACACCGTGTGTCAGTCTGTATGGTGAGTTACACCGTGTGTCAGTCTGTATGGTGAGTTACACCGTGTGTCAGTCTGTATGGTGAGTTACACTTTGTGTCAGTCTGTATGGTGAGTTACATTGTGTGTCAGTTTGTATGGTGAGTTACACTCTGTGTCAGTCTGTATGGTGAGTGACATTGTGTGTCAGTCTGTATGGTGAGTTACACTGTGTCAGTTTGTATGGTGAGTTACACCGTGTGTCAGTCTGTATGGTGAGTTGCACTGTTCGTCAGTCTGTATGGTGAGTTACATTGTGCGTGTGTGTATGGTGAGTTGCACTGTTCAGTCTGTATGGCGAGTTACATTGTGCGTCAGTGTGTATGGTGAGTTACACTGTGTGTCAGTCTGTATGGTGAGTTACACCGTGTGTCAGTCTGTATGTTAAGTTACACTGTGTGTCAGTTTGTATGGTGAGTTACACTATGTGTCAGTCTGTATGGTGAGTGACATTGTGTGTCAGACTGTGTGGTGAGTTACACTGTCTGTATGGTGAGTTACACCGTGTGTCAGTCTGTATGGTGAGTTACACTGTGTGTCAGTTTGTATGGTGAGTTACACTATGTGTCAGTCTGTATGGTGAGTGACATTGTGTGTCAGACTGTGTGGTGAGTTACACTGTCTGTATGGTGAGTTACACCGTGTGTAAGTCTGTATGGTGAGTTACACTGTGTGTCAGTCTGTATGGTGAGTTACACTGTGTGTCAGTCTGTATGGTGAGTTGCATTGTGCGTCAGTCTGTATGGTGAGTTACACTGTGCGTCAGTCTGTATGGTGAGTTACACTGTGTGTCAGTCTGTATGGTGAGTTACACTGTGTGTCAGTCTGTATGGTGAGTTACACTGTGTGTCAGTCTGTATGGTGAGTTACACTGTGTGTCAGTCTGTATGGTGAGTTAAACTGTTCGTCAGTCTGTATGGTGAGTTACATTGTGCGTCAGTCTGTATGGACCCTTTTATGCGCTAAAAGTGGGAACTGGTCAAAAATGCGAGTCTCACATAATATACGCTGATTAGTTGAGTTTGCTTTGAATTATGCGATCACAGAATCCTGGGAACTGGCACGCAATATGCAACAACAACTGCACATGCCCAGCTAGTTATTAAAGCTGATGGTGCATTTGTCATCTGTGCTCAGAAGCAGTAGTGTTGTGTCAGAACCACTAGAGGGTGATCTTGTCCTGGATTCAGACTGGTTCTGTCTCCACTCTCCAGAGACAGGTCTCGAGGCACATTGTGCGTGGGCTACACAGGGGTTACACTGAGGTCTTATATGAGCTGAAACTGACCCAAAATCTATTCTTCATTGGTCATTCTTAACAAACTTCATTATGTGTGCTGTCTGAAGCGTTGTACCAGCGATATATAAGTATTTTGTTTATAACTAACCATAAACTTCATGGTGCACATCCACGGTTGAGTAAATTACTTTCTAAATGTAAACTGTTAGTTACTAATTACCTGTCCAACATTGTAATCAGTAACATAACTTTTAGATTACCCAAATGTAGTAACGTAATCTGATTACTTTTGGACTACATTACCCTTAAAGGAAATGTTAATAGTCCATTTCTAAAAAAAAAAATAGGTATACACTTATCCTCCTACAAAACATAGAAACATCTTTTTGATGTTGGGGTGATGCTGGAGATGATGAATATGAAGTTGAAACATGGTGAAATGTCCCTTTAAGAGGCATTAGAAGAAGATTAAAAGGATCTGCTGAATGAATTTTGTGTGTCATCATAGTGGTCTCTGACTTGTGGTAAGACTCCCTCAGGTCGAACAAACTACAACTTGCGCCTTTTTTAAATGCTGAATTGAATGTCATTGAGAAAACAGAAAGGTGTCATAATGTTGTTTTTTTGCAAACATCTGTTCTGAATTTGAAAGTAATCCAAAAGTATCTGTACTCTGATTACAGTATTGTAGCTGGTAACGTACCAGATTACAGTTACAGGATGCCATACTTACTTCCTGAGGGATGGGGCAGGAGGGCAGATTTCACAACATATATTGTATAAAGAGTGTGTGAATGTAGCGGCCTACATCACCTCCTAAGCCCCCCTCAAAACACAGAGAGGGTGGGAGGTTAATTTTGGAGGGGGGCTGGATGTTAGAGATATGAGGCCTGACAGGTATTTCTCAGCAGTGTTGTTTTAGTCAATTGGAAAAGAATTGTCAGACATCTCTGTCTTCATGGGAGATGTGAAAACTCGGGTCAGTGAGAGCTTCGGTCTTCCTCAAAAGTATTTTCTAGGATCCTTATGTAACCGATGTGAAATGGCTAGCTAGTTAGCGGTGGTGTGCGCTAATAGCGTTTCGATCGGTGACGTCACTCGCTCTGAGACCTTGAGGTAGTTGTTCCCCTCTGCAAGGGCCGCGGCTTCTGTGGAGCGATGTGTAACGATGCTTCGTGGGTGACTGTTGTCTGTGTGCAGAGGGTCCCTGGTTGGAGCCCGGGGACGGACTAAAGTTGTACTGTTACACTTCCTTCCACTCTTCTCTCAGATCCTCTCCTGCAATATGTGTTACAAAGGAGACGAGGAGAGGCGACACGAGGAATCAAGGAAAGACTTTTGAGAATGAGCCCGGGTCTCCAGCCTGAATTTTCTATCCACTCAGAGCTGATACATTATTGACCATATATCTCTTGTAATATATATTCATCTCTATCCCATCCCTCTTCATGTCTCTCTCTCCAGCCCCCGCCCCCTCTCTCTCTGTCTCTTTCTCTCTCTCTCCCACACTCACACTGCACACACACACAGTGGCAGAAGCTGAGGAGGTGCATATGATATTGAAAAGAGGAACCATTACGTAACCACTTCTCTGAACAGGAAGTGGCATCATGCATTGGGGGGGAGAGAGAGAGAGAGAGAGCGGGAGACCATTGAGGTGAGATTGGCACATGGATATAATGTGTTAAAGGTGAGAGATCTATTGAACAAAATAGGCTTACTTCAAAACCACATGTGCATGCCATGAATGTTCAGTTTGTCTGTCTGTCTGTCTGTCTGTCTGTCTGTCTGTCTGTCTGTCTGTCTGTCTGTGTGTGTCTGTCTGTCTGTGTGTCTGTGTGTGTGTGTCTGTGTGTCTGTCTGTCTGTCTGTCTGTCTGTCTGTCTGTCTGTCTGTCTGTCTGTCTCTGTCTGTCTGTCTGTCTGTCTGTCTGTCTGTCTGTCTGTCTGTCTGTCTGTCTGCCTGTGTGTGTGTGTGTGTGTGTCCTGTGTGTGTGTCTGTCTGCCTGCCTGCCTGCCTGCCTGCCTGCCTGCCTGCCTGCTCGCTCGTGTGTGTCACTGCACCAGTCCGACTACAATCTGGTTTCTCAGTCCTGTCCCCCCCCTCTGTGAGATTGACAGAGATGGCGCCGACAGAGATGGCCGCCTCACTTCAAGTTCCTAGGAAACTATGCAGTTTTTTGTTTTTTTTACATGTTATTTCTTACATTAGTACCCCAGGTCATCTTAGGTTTCATTACATACAGTCGAGAAGAACTACTGAATATAAGATCAGCGTCAACTCACCATCAGTACGACCAAGAATATGACTTTCGCAAAGCGGATCCTGTGTTCTTTCTTTCAACCAGGACAACGGAATGGATCCCAGCCGGCGACCCAAAAAAACGACTTCGTAAAAGAGGGAAACGAGGCAGTCTTCTGGTCAGACTACGTAGACGGGCACATCGTGCCCCACTTCCAAGCATTCTTCTCGCCAATGTCCAGTCTCTTGACAACAAGGTTGATGAAAACCGAGCAAGGGTAGCATTCCAGAGGGACATCAGAGACTGTAACATTCTTTGCTTCACGGAAACATGGCTCACTGGACGCTCTCGGTGGCGGAGCAGCCAGCGGGTTTCTCCACGCATCACGCCGACAGAAACAAACACCTTTCTGGAAAGAAGAGGGGCGGGGGCGTATGCCTTATGGCGAACGAGACGTGGTGTGATCACAGAAACATACAGGAACTCAAATCCTTCTGTTCACCTGATTTAGAATTCCTCACAATCAAATGCAGACCGCATTAACTACCAAGAGAATTCTCTTCGTTTATAATCACAGCCGTATATATTCCCCCCCAAGCAGACACATCGATGGCTCTGAACGAACTTTATTTGACTCTTTGCAAACTGGAATCCATACATCCTGAGGCTGCATTCATTGTAGCTGGGGATTTTAACAAGGCTAATCTGAAAACAAGACTCCCTAAAATGTATCAGCATATCGATTGCGCCACCAGGGCTGGCAAAACCTTGGATCACTGTTATTCTAACTTCCGCGACGCATATAAGGCCCTGCCCGCCCCCCTTTCGGAAAAGCTGACCACGACTCCATTTTGCTGATCCCTGCCTACAGACAGAAACTGAAACAAGAAGCTCCCACGCTGAGGTCTGTCCAACGCTGGTCCGACCAAGCTGATTCACACTCCAAGACTGCTTCCATCACGTGGACTGGGACATGTTTCGTATTGCATCAGGCAACAACATTGACGAATACGCTGATTCGGTGTGCGAGTTCATTAGAATGTGCGTTGAAGATGTCGTTCCCATAGCAACGATTAAAACATTCCCTAACCAGAAACCGTGGATTGATGGCAGCATTCGCGTGAAACTGAAAGCGCAAACCACTGCTTTTAATCAGGGCAAGGTGACTGGTAATATGACTGAATACAAACAGTGCAGCTATTCCCTCCGTAAGGCTATCAAACAAGCTAAGCGTCAGTATAGAGACTAAGTAGAATCTCAATTCAACGGCTCAGACACAAGAGGTATGTGGCAGGGTCTACAGTCAATCACGGACTATAAGAATAAATCCAGCTCAGTCACGGACCAGGATGTCTTGCTCCCAGGCAGACTAAATAACTTTTTGCCCACTTTGAGGACAATACAGTGCCACTGACACGGCCTGCAACTGAAACATGCGGTCTCTCCTTCACTGCAGCCGAGGTGAGTAAAACATTTAAACGTGTTAACCCTCGCAAGGCTGCAGGCCCAGACGGCATCCCCAGCCGCGCCCTCAGAGCATGCGCAGACCAACTGGCTGGTGTGTTTACGGACATATTCAATCAATCCCTATACCAGTCTGCTGTTCCCACATGCTTCAAGAGGGCCACCTTTGTTCCTGTTCCCAAGAAAGCTAGGTAACTGAGCTAAACGACTACCGCCCCGTAGCACTCACTTCCGTCATCATGAAGTGCTTTGAGAGACTAGTCAAGGACCATATCACCTCCACCCTACCGCCCAAATAGGTCCACAGACAACGCAATCTCAACCACACTGCACACTGCCCTAACCCATCTGGACAAGAGGAATACCTATGTGAGAATGCTGTTCATCGACTACAGCTCGGCATTTAACACCATAGTACCCTCCAAGATCGTCATCAAGCTCGAGACACTGGGTCTCGACCCCGCCCTGTGCAACTGGGTACTGGACTTCCTGACGGGCCGCCCCCAGGTGGTGAGGGTAGGCAACAACATCTCCACCCCGCTGATCCTCAACACTGGGGCCCCACTCCCTGTTCACCCACAACTGCGCGGCAACGCACGCCTCCAACTCAATCATCAAGTTTGAGGACGACACAACAGTGGTAGGCTTGATTACCAACAACGATGAGACGGCCTACAGGGAGGAGGTGAGGGCCCTCAGAGTGTGGTGTCAGGACAATAACCTCACACTCAACATCAACAAAAGTAAGGAGATGATTGTGGACTTCAGGAAACGGCAGAGGGAACACCCCCCTATCCACATCGATGGAACAGTAGTGGAGAGGGTAGTAAGTTTTAAGTTCCTCGGCATACACATCACAGACAAACTGAATTGGTCCACTCACACAGACAGCATCGTGAAGAAGGCGCAGCAGCGCCTCTTCAACCTCAGGAGGCTGAAGAAATTTGGCTTGTCACCAAAAGCACTCACAAACTTCTACAGATGCACAATCGAGAGCATCCTGGCGGGCTGTATCACCGCCTGGTACGGCAACTGCTCCGCCCACAACCGTAAGGCTCTCCAGAGGGTAGTGAGGTCTGCACAACGTATCACCGGGGGCAAACTACCTGCCCTCCAGGAAACCTACACCACCCGATGTTACAGGAAGGCCACAAAGATCATCAAGGACAACACCCACCCGAGCCACTGCCTGTTCACCCCGCTATCATCCAGAAGGCGAGGTCAGTACAGGTGCATCAAAGCTGGGACCGAGAGACTGAAAAACAGCTTCTATCTCAAGACCATCAGACTGTTTAACAGCAACCACTAACATTGAGTGGCTGCTGCCAACACACTGACTCAACTCCAGCCACTTCAATAATGGGAATTGATGGGAAATGATGTAAAATATATCACTAGCCACTTTAAACAATGCTACCTAATATAATGTTTATATAACCCTACATTATTCATCTCATATGTATACGTATATACTGTACTCTATCATCTACTGCATCCTTATGTAATACATGTATCACTAGCCACTTTAACTATGCCACTTTGTTTACATACTCATCTCATATGTATATACTGTACTCGATACCATCTACTGTATCTTGTCTATGCTGCTCTGCACCATCACTCATTCATATCTTTATGTACATATTCTTTATCCCCTTACACTGTGTATAAGAAATTAGTTTTGGAATTGTTAGTGAGATTACTTGTTGGTTATTACTGCATTGTCGGAACTGGAAGCACAAGCATTTCGCTACACTCGCATTAACATCTGCTAACCATGTGTATGTGACAAATAAAATTTGATTTGATTTGTTAAAGGTGAGTTCTATTGAACAAAACAGGCTTGCTTCAAAACCACATGTTCATGCCATGAATGTTCAGTTTGTGTGTGTGTGTGTGTGTGTGTGTGTGTGAGTGTGTGTCACTGCACCAGTCTGACTCCAATCTGGTTTCTCTGTCGTCGTCGTCCCCCCCCCTCCTCTCCTTGCCCAGCACCTTCTTCTTATTGGATGACCTAGTGGGGTTGCCAAGGAAACATCTTTGGTGGGGCGAAATGTGGGGTGCAGCTTTTTGAATGGGTTTCAATCACACATTCACACATGCATCCACTTTCTGGCACACACACATGCATACACTCAGGTGAAAATCAGTGGTGAGATTTTCTACAAGCAAGGCCAGTTACCCATGGAGATTAAATGATGGAGAAAAAAACAGATAGAGAAGGAAAAGTGAGGGAAGAACAGATGAGGGGAGGAGAGAACTACAATCATTGTTAACTCTTGAGTTTCTGAAAAAGAGTACATTATCTAGTATATCACACACAAAAGGGTTCTTCGGCTCTCCCCGTAGAAGAACCCTTTTTGGTTCTACGTAGGACCCTTTTGGGTTCCATTTAGAACTCTCTGTGGAAAGGGTCCTGCATGGAACCCAAAAGGGTTCTACCTGGAACCAAAAAGCGTTCTTCTAAAGAACCATTTTAGGTTCTAGATAGCACCTTATTGCTAAGGGTGTAGAACTGTATATCATCATCATCACCATAATCATCATCACCATAATCATAATATTTTAGTAGTACAATCTCACCTGAATTCATTCTTCTAAATTATGCAGGTTCTCAAACAAACATGCACACTGTGACTACAGACAGGCTATTGATGCTAGACCTTTTCGAGCATCATTCGACATTTAGAGTCCACCCTAAACAAACCCTTATACACACACACACACACACACACACACACACACACACACACACACACACACACACACACACACACACACACACACACACACAATAAAGTCCTCATTGCTTTCCTGCCTACCCCTCAGTCTTTATTTCCATTCTGTCTTTGTTTTCCTCTGTAAGCAAATTCAAAGTAATTCCAGCCAGACAAGTCTTTATAGTTGAATTTGCAGTATACCCACGCTGACTGACTGTGTGTGTGTGTGTGTGTGTGTGTCAAGTGACTGCCGGTTTGTGTGTGTGTGTGTGTTAGATCACACGAAAACGACAAGAGATATTCCACTACACACACACACACACAAACACACACACACACAAACAGGCAGTCACTTCACACACACACACACACACACACACACAGGCAGTCACTTCACACACACACACACACACACACACACACACACATACACACACACACACACACACACAAACAGGCAGTCACTTCACACAAAAAGCAGGCTCCCACTTCACACTGATAGTGTACACACACCCCTCTCTCTGTCATCATGAGCAGCTTTGATCTGGTGTGCTGTTGCCATTAGAGTGTTATGGTGTTACGTAATGCTTTTACATAAACTGCACTCTGCAGGGAGAGAGAGGGAAGACGGATGGGGGGGTGAGAGAAGGAGAGACATTTTTGCTGCACCATTACAAAGGGGATTCGCACTGCACCAAATCCCCCTTCCTTACAAATGCATACACACACACACACACTCACACTCACACTCTCAGTTCCATATTGCCAGATTGCCTGAATCCAGCATATTTCTTTGTGTTCCAGATTGTCTGTCTCTCCCCACCATACATTCTAATAATCAATACTCAACATTGATTTATTTTAACGAACCAGCATGCGGAATTGTATCTCCATCTCTTGAAATGAACCAGACAGCTCTCTGAGCCACACACTAAAACAACAACAGCCTCCCTCCCCCACCCCTCATCCTCCTAGGGATTTAAACAGCGGGGGTAGGGGGTTGAACCACAAAGCTTCATCCATATCACCCACCAGCTGAACAACCATGCCCTACACGTGTTGTGTGTATGTGTGTTTGTGTGTGTGTATGTGTGTGTATGTGCAGGTGACAAATGGATGCTAACACTGAGCCAGAGTCCACTCTATTAGCACAAACACAGGGTTTTATTCATTAAATATATAAACAGGAAAGAAAACAAAGACATTCACACCATTAACAGAGAGAAAGAAAGACAGACAGGAAGATAAAACAGTAAAAAGGATGAATAATGCTTTTTCCACTGTAATGCAACTCGTTGCCCAGATGAAGAATAAGGTGGTGAACAGAGAAAAGGAAACCAAAACATAGAAAAACATCCAGACTATTTTTAAAACTGCGCTCCACCTTTACACTCTCCTCTCTTCGACTGTCTGTTAGGATTTCTCCGAACCGCTCCCCAAGCTAGTGGGTCCAATCAACATCCCTTATACCCACTTCCAAAACTCAGGAACAGACCGACAGATGGATAGACAGACCGACAGACAGCTAGGTAGACATAGGGTTAAGGACGTCATGCTCATTTTCTGCAGGTCTGTCACTCCTGATGGCATATAGAGGAACAGTGATCACCAGCAGGATGAGAGAAAAGGAGTGTGTCCATGATTTGGGGATGGGGATGAGGTGTACTCCTGAATGCAAGCCACAGGTATTAACTTTGGCCCCCACCCCCTTCCTCCTTCAGATATCATAAACAATGGTCCACAAAGGTCGGCTAAGAACCTGCCCATTGGGCACACCAGGTCATTTCAACGTGGATAATTGTGTCATATTTGGTTGAGACGTTGATCAATGAGATTACAACCTATATTCAACTCAAAAAGACAGCCAAACGTTAGTTGAATTTCCAATGTGTCATCAATATGCTTTCAACCATCTACAACCACGATCAAATTCCAATGGGAAAACTATGTCTGATTTTTGGTTTAGATGTCAAACGCTCAACCATTTAAAAGCACAGCAGTTCAAATGGGAATACAATGTCAGATATTTTGTTTATTTATAAAACAGATTCATGTGTTATCACTGTGCTTCATCTGGGAGCACACAACCAAGTGACCTGGATTGCAGTTGAGATGACATTAAAAGTACATGATGCAAGTGATCAATGCCATTCTAGATTCTGCGCAGATTATTAAAGAGATCGTAAAGATCTCCATAGACCTGCAATGACCTATGATGCTATCTTGAACATGCACACTTTATATGATTATATAAGTAATGTATAGTTAACAGTAACCTCAAAATGTGGCCATGGATGTGTTTCTCATTTTAAGGTTAAATGTTAAATTAGTTTGAAAGATTTACTGTATACAAAAATAATATGGAATTGTGTTTGGTTGACAACGCAACCAAATATCAACATTAAAAGGCGATGTATCTACTCATTGGATAGTTCCATCAGAGCCACTGGCTTAAACCTATTCTTTAACTTTTATTTTTAGTTGAGTTGGAGACATGAATTCAACATATAATTTGTTAACAAGTTAATCGGCTATTTATTGTATTTCAAAAGTGATATTGAATTGTGTTTATTTTTTTGTCAACGCAACCAAATATCAACATTTGAAAGATATTTATCTTCTGCTTGGATAGTTCCATCTGTGCCACTGACTTACTCTGGCTTTAATTCCAGTTTGTCTGCAAATTAATAATTGATATGTTGGATTATTATATATGATTTTTCTATGTTGAAATTTGGTTACCGTGATGCCATTATTCTCTGGTTGAAATTTGGTTACCGTGATGCCATTATTCTCTGGTTGAAATTTGGTTACCGTGATGCCATTATTCTCTGGTTGAAATTTCACCTTCAAAACAACAGGTTGATATTTTCCACGTAGATTCCACGTCACAATACATTGCAATGTCTCATGAAACATTATCTTATAAAAAGAGTATGAAAACCAGTGAAGAACAAATTACTAAGTAGAAAAAAGTATTGTATTAATGTGTCCTGGTCGAGAAGAAAGTAATCCTTGATGTGTGTGTGTGTGTGTGTGTGTGTGTGTGTGTGTGTGTGTGTGTGTGTGTGTGTGTGTGTGTGTGTGTGTGTGTGTGTGTGTGTGAAAGAGAGTCCTTGACGTGGTGTGTGTGTGTCCTTAGTGTAGTGTAGACTGTGTTCCCTGAACCTAGTGCCTTGTGTTCCAGGCACCTCATGCAGCAAGTGAGGAGTGTTCAGTGGTCGTTGTTCAGTCAGTAGAGGAACATCTTTCAATGCTGTCTCACTATTGCGTTACTTATTCCGTTTTTTATTGGTTGGTTTGTTATAGTTGTTAATTCCAGAGAGATTGAACCTGCTGCTGTTTCTCCAGTGCGAGGTCATCATAGTACAGTAGTTGCTCGTTCGAGTGGTGGAGCACATATGGTCCAGAGGAGAATGTGTGTGTTTGTCATTCACTTAGGACGATTAAGTTTTGTGATGTTGTTTCTTGTTTATGTTCACTGGCAAGGTGAGGTGTTGTATCCGGTGATCTCCATGGACACCTTAGTAAAAATACATTTATAAATGCTTTCTGATTGTTTTTAGCAATGTTGTCACCACTGTTATCCACTGGTACTTTAGAACTGGGAGAAGAACAGTCAACAGTACACCCCACATTGCCACGGGAAGTAGGGGTGCTGAAGAAAATTACAAAAATAGTTTTTTTTATCACAAAAGTAGTGCACTGGGCCTTTAATAGTCCTGTATTGCTCCTCTGTAGCTCAGATGGTTGAGCATGGTGCTTGTAATGCCAGAATAGTGCGTTTGATTCCCGGGACCACCCATACGTAGAAATAATTACACACATCGCTTTGGATAAAAGCGCCTGCTAAATGTCAGACAAAAAGATGTAGATGAGGATTGAGACTGTGAATGTAGTCTGGGATTAGGAGGTAATTAGTTAACAATTAGATTATTACAAACTGTTTCATTAGATTAAACACGTGGTATCATATAAAAATCTGTGTTTCAGAAACAAGGACTTGAAGAGAAGAAGAAAAGCTTCTCTAGTCATTCCTAGTGGTGTGCAGTGCAGTTGAATTCTGTGACCATTGTTTACATATTCAAAAGCGCTGAGAGTTGTCGAAAATGTGGATCCCAAACTTTGAAATGCCCTCCCCTCACCCACTTGAAGTCTTTAAAAGTGTCCCATACACATCATTTCAGTGATGCTGCACACACAAGTCCAGTGATGTAGATTTTTTGTTTTTAACTTTAACTTTTGGAGGCGTGACCCACCAGAACCAATGGAAGTGTTGTTTAGAGCTCCTATCACTCTCTTTCAAGTCTTTATCATTGTATGATGCATTTCACAATACACCAGTCCGGCAATGTCATGCACACTAGTCCAGTGATGTTGTCTAGTTCTAACCAAAGACATCAAAGTCCATGGCTGCCTTGATCAGACTTACTTCCTGGGGGCTGGCCCTCGTGTAGCGTTGCCGGGCTTGTTCCTAGGGCGACGGACTGGCACCTTGGAGACAGGGATCCTGGTCCGGGCTGGAGGAGGAGCTTGGGTGGGTGTGTCAGAGGGAGGAGTGGCTGTGAGGACAGTGGAAAGAGCTGATTGGCTCACCGAGTGAGGGGGTGTGTTCTGTCTGACACTAAGAGGGATTTTGGACTCGCGGGGAAGGCTAGTGCTTCCCTTCATCGAGCGAAAAGATGAAGAGGAGGAAGAGGAAGGAGGAGTAGTCTGGGAGGGAGTGCTGCGTTTGTAGTCGTCAGTGGAGAGAGAAGGAGTACTTGTCAGATCTTCTTCCTCCTCCTCTTCCTCTTCATCAGATCTGTCCAATTCCTCATTGTAGAGGTCGTACAGCGCGTCGCCAGAGCAGCTGTCACGCGATAAACCAATCCTCTGGTTCCGCAGGAAGCCGTCGTCAGGCGTTGCCGTGGGGGTTGCCGAGGGCGTATCCCAATAGCCCTCGTCTCTAAGGGCCGGGACATCCTGTTGGGGCTGGACCTCCTCCTTAGTGTCCTTCTCATTGGGCAAAGAGGTTTGACGGGCAGCATGAGTGGGGAGTTTACTCATCCTTCCTCCCCCCACTAAAGGGATCTTGCTGAGTCCCAGAGACTTGACCTGGGGGGGTTTCCGCTCTGTACCCCTGGGGGGAGCCGGGTGAGAGCTGGGTCGGGGGAGGGGGGGAGTTCTCTCCCCCAGAGGGGAGCATGTGCCAGAGCCCCTGCATGTCTGCGTCGTCCACCCCGTCAGGGCTGGCCATCTCCTCGCCACCCCCCATGTAGGCCACCACGCCGCTGCCAGAGGGCTGCTGAATCGGGGCAGAGTGGGAGGGCATCAGCCGTGCCCTGGCTGGGAGGGGGCAGGGGCGGAAGTGGGGGTAATGCTGGAAGGGGTGGCATGGTTAGTAATGGAGGATTTAGCTGGGGAGCTGCGTACTACCCCACCCCCACTGCTACTGCTACTACTGGTGACACTTCCTCCTCCTCCATTTCCTCCTCCCACGTTTCCTGCCACCTCCTCCTCTGCGTCTGCAATGATATCACCGCATCCTGTCAGCGAATCAAAGCTCTTGAGCGAGGTGACGTCAGTGAAGAGGAGTGAACAGAGCCGGTCCACTGAGGGTTCAGAGGTGGGGTCACACCGATCCAGAGGGGGGGTGGCCGTTGCTGAGGAAATGGACGTTTTGGTTCTTGAGTGAAAGGCAGAGTGAAGAGGGGAAGGGGATGGTGTATAGGGGAATTCTGACAAGTTTGTCGTCATGGCAGTAGAGTGTGTGAGTGGTGTTGTGGCGTTGTCTGCGGGAGAAGTTCTCGCTGATTCTGTGTTTAGCTCAGCTTCCAAGCTCCCATTATCCTCCTGTGGTGAGTGGGGCTGGGGTTCAAGGGTCAGAGTGACGTCTTTCACTTCCTCCTTTAGAATCACATCTCCCTCTCTCACCTCCCTCCCCTCAGTTACCCCCACCTCTCCCTCCATCACTCTCTCCTTCCGCCGCCACCTTATACTACTAAAGAAGCCTTTTAAACCCCTCCCCCTGCTTCCAAACCCTGTATTCTCATTAGCTCTCACACTTCCTCGTCTGAGCAGCGAAAAGAAGCTCAGTGATTTGCTGAGAGACCTCACCTGTCCCGCCTCTGATATTCCAGACTCCTCCCCTCTCTGTCCATCTGTCTCCAAGCTTGTTAGTCCATCATGCGTTTTACTCCTGACGAGCTCATTAGCCGACCCCACAGAATTCCCATTCACAGAATTCCCATTCTCGGAATTCCCATTCCCATTGGCCTCTTTGTTCCTAAAGGAGAAGAATCTGGCCATTCCGGAGCTGGAGCGTCGTTTTCCAAACAGCTTTAAGGCTGCTTTGTTGATCTTCCCTGGCGGTTGGGGGTCGCATGGGGGAACAGAAGGAGGAGGTGGAGGAGGTTCCACGCATTCTGACTGCACCTCCATCTTCTAGCTATCTCTATCACTCTATTTCTCCTGCTGTTTCCCTCTGTCCCTCTCTCTCTCTCTCTCTCTCTCTCACTCACACTCTCTCTGTCCTGCAGCCTGGTACTCTCTCGCTTCCTCACTGGTTCTATCTGATGCTTGCCTGTTGGTTTTCCCTCTCTCTCTCTCTCTCTCTCTCTCCCTCTCTCTCTCTCTCAAACACACACACACACACACCGGGTGCTACTCCTGACTGTATCCATGGCAACTGGTTGGGCTAAGCAGCTTTTGTCAGAGTTGGCGGACTGCCCATGTATCTCCTCCTCCCTCTCTCCCTCCCCCCTCCCCACCCGATCAGCACCATGGCTCCCTCTCTTCTTTTCTGTCCTTTATTTATTCATCTTTGTTCACGCCCCCAGATTAGTTCCTCCCATCAAAGTGAGACATAGAGAGAGACTGACTTGTGCTGCACTACTGTGTGTGGTTGTGTGTGTGTGGGTGTGTGTACGTGTTTGTGTGAGATTTCAATAGTACGTTAGACAGATGAGCTCGTGTTTGCTTATGAATGTGTGACCTATACAGAACATACTAACATGTGTGTATGTGTTCAGAACTAAATACTTTAAGTATAAAAACTGACCCCATCAAATCCCACTCAGATGAGAAGAATCAGTTGTGTACTGTTTTTCCCCCATTGCATGTGTGTCTGTGTGTCTGTGTGCGTCTGTGTCTGTGTGTGTGTGTGTGTGTGTGTGTGTGTGTGTGTGTGTGTGTGTGTGTGTGTGTGTGTGTGTGTGTGTGTGTGTGTGTGTGTGAGTGTGAGTAGATCTGCTGATCAGTGGAATGAATAGGATAAAGCATGCATATAGATTTAGAGAATTATTTCAGCATTGCTAATGTTCTCAACACACACTCACTCACTCACTCACTCAGTCACACACACACACACCTCCAGTAGAGTTTGGCCTGGCAGTATACAACATATGGCAGTATACAACTAACCCTGTTCCACATGGAGTCAAGGACCATGTGTCCAATAGGATATGACAGCTAAGAGACAGTGGTCTAACAGTCTCATCTAAAGAAGACTGACTGTTGAAATAGATTTTTTTGTGTTGTGTATTTGACCCAATGAAATAAATACATACATGTATAGTACCTGTATATCATACCGGTTTGTTCTGTCTCCCTCCACGTGTTTTGTCCACAGACTGTTTCATTCTCTCCTTCCTATATGAGCACTGCTTATGTGCTCAATCTGTACTATCCTTTTTCTTGTCCTTTTCTATTCCTCCAATCCTCCCTATCTCCCCTCAGCACCCGACCTACTTTTAGCCGCTCTCCTCGCTCCTTCCCTCCTCCCCCTCTTCCTTCCTAGTTTTGAGGCACGGGACCCATCTTCCACCTCATTGCTATCAAACAATGTCTTCATTCACATGCTGGAGGCTACCAACATCCACACAGACACACACACAAAGACAGGTGAGGGCTTCCCCAGAGTGAAGCGCTGAGGTGGATCTCCTTATGCTCTTTCCCAGCCAACTCTATTAGATAGAGCCTAACCAGGCCTGCCTGTCTGTCTGCCTACCTTCCTGTCTGTCTGTCTGCTTATCTGTCTGTCTGCCTGCATGTCTGCCTGTCTACCAACCTTCCTGTCTGTCTGCCTACTAGCTTGTCTACCTACAGTACCTACCTGTCTGCGAAAATAGTATGTTACTCTCTATCTCTCTCTCGATTACGTGTTTTTTCACAGGCCCCCTGGGTTGATCTCATCACTAAATGGGACAGTTAGAGGACATTACAGAGTGTTACTGAGTGTGTGCGTGTGTGTGTGTGTGTGTGTGTGTGAGAGAGAGAGAGGTATCTGTCTATTGACTCCATATTCAGACCAATGACTCAATCCATTGATGGGCTGAAGCAGAGTGGAGTGGATTGTGAGAGTGGTTGGCATGGTAACAATTATTGGATGGATCAGGCCGTGAATAGCCATTTTATTCATATCTGCCTTATTAGAAATCCGTCTGGCCATAGTGGTAAGGACATATTTGATGGATTTAACAGGTCATATCTTCTGCTCTGAACAATACAAAAGTATAACCCTTCCTCTAATCCAGAATTAATAACACACAGTACACAGACATGTGCATGCAGACAGAGCACACACTGGTCACCCCTCTGTAGCCCCAGGAGTCTTGTAGTGAGTGGTTTTGGGGGTAGGGACACTTGGAAGAGTGTCTCCTCAGTGTGGCTGGGTCAGAATTAGACTAATCCATGTATGTGTGTGTGTTGTAACCCCCCCCCCCAGGATTACTCATTGTGCTCTTTTGTTCCTGTAATGAACAGAGAGCAGCTTAAGGTCTTATTAAGTGACATAGAGCCACTCCCCCCATTGTGACAGAGTATGAATATACACACACTCCTACATTAAAATCACATGTACAGTACAGTCAACAATTTGTATTTGCTGTCTTAGGACTGGTCTAAATGTGAGCATGAAAAGGGAACATGTAGATACAAAAGTATGTGGACATCCCTTCAAGTGAGTGGATTAGTCTATTTCAGCCACACCCGTTGCTGACAGGTGTATAAAATTGAGTACACCGCCATGCAATCTCCATAGACAAATATTGGCCCATACTGAAGAGCTCAGTGACTTTCAATGTGGAACCGTCATAGGATGCCACCTTTCCAACAAATCAGTTTATCAGAGCAGCCCTGGTCAACTGTAAGTGCTGTTATTGTGAAGTGGAAATGTATAGGAGCAACAATGGCTCAGCCGCAAATAGGCAGGGCACACAAGCACAAAGTCCTTAAAAATCATCTGTCCTTGGTTGCAAGGAACACTCACTACCGAGTTCCAAACTGCCTCTGGAAGCAACGTCAGCACAAGAACAGTTCGTCGGGAGCTTCATGAAATGGGTTTCTATGGCCGAGCAGCCGCACACAAGCCTAAGATCACCATGCACAATGCCAAGTGTCAACTGGAGTGGTGTAAAGCTCGCCACCATTGGACTCTGGAGCAGTGGAAACGAGTTCTCTGGAGTGATGAATCACACTTCACCATCTGGCAGCACGACGGAAGAATCTGGGTTTGGAGAATGGCAGGAGGACTCTGCCTGCAGAGTGCCGACTGTAAAGTTTGGTGGAGGAGGAATAATGGTCGGGGGCTGTTTTTCATGGTTAGGGTTCAGGCCTTAGTTCCACTGAAGGGAAACCTTAACGCTACAGCATACAAACATTCTAGATGATTCTGTGATTCCAACTTTGTGGTTGGAGGAAGGCCCTTTCCTTTTTCAGCATGACAATGCCCCCATGCACAAAACGAGATCCATACAGAAATGGTTTGTCGAGATCGGTGTGGATGAAACTGACTGGCTTGCACAGAGCCCTGACCTCAAGCCCGTCGAACACCTTTGGAATGAATTGGAACGCCGACTGCGAACCAGGCCTACTCGCCCAACATCAGTGCCCGACCTCATTAACGCTCTTGTGGCTGAATGGAAGCAATGTTCCAACATCCAATGGATAGCCTTTCCAGAAGAGTGGAGGCTGTTGTAGCAGCAAAGGGGGGACCAACTCCATAGTAATACCCATGATTTTAGAATGAGATGTTTGACGAGCAGGTGTCCACATTTGGCCATGTAGTGTATATGGAGCGTGTGTGTATGTGTGGGTGGACGTGCATGTACACTTAGCCCTCAGTAGTGTCATGGCTGTCTGGGGTGTAGAACATAGCAGAATGTTGGCGTGCTATGGGAGAGGGTAGGGGAACCATGTCGTGTGGAAGACCTGTTAATGTTTAATGGAAGTTAAAGTGCAACGGGACTAAATGGCCTACGGAAGCACAGTTCATCATGTAGAGGGAGAGAGAAGTGTAGGGAGTGAAGTCTTGTCTATGCAGTCCAACACTTCAGCAGACACTCTTGACATAGTGTTTGTGTGTGTATGTATAGTAACAGTGACCTCCAGAGCTCATTTACAACAAGGACCTTCTTGTCTCGGGCTACAAGGTTTTAGCTGGTCTTTACTGAAAGCTGACACGAGTATAGAGTAGCAACAATGTATTGGTGAAAACAGACAGTCACACACACAGGCTTGGAATAAAAGGCCTGGTAAAGTACATTGGTACAGTGTCTTCATGGAGGTTTACAGAGCTGGTGGAACTAGTTCAATGCCCATGCAGGGCATATTCATAAATCATTTAGGAGCAAGTGCTTTACCCCCCTCCCCCAGTTACTTTCAGACAAACTTCACAAGGTATGTTCACACACACACGTAATACCATCTGTACACTGTGTGCTTGTCAGTGTGTGAGAGGGATCAGAGAAACGGTTTAGGTCAACTTGTATAAACCCATTCCAGACAGTCTAATCCTAACTCTGTTACACTTCTGTAGTGACTGCTGGGGGACAGTAATGTCCCGACCTCGGCATGGGGTTTCATTATACACTGTAGTGACTGCTGGGGGACAGCAATGTCCCGACCTCGGCATGGGGTTACATTATACACTGTAGTGACTGCTGGGGGACAGCAATGTCCCGACCTCGGCATGGGGTTACATTATACACTGTAGTGACTGCTGGGGGACAGCAATGTCCCGACCTCGGCATGGGGTTACATTATACACTGTACTGACTGCTGGGGGACAGCAATGTCCCGACCTCGGCATGGGGTTACATTATACACTGTAGTGACTGCTGGGGGACAGCAATGTCCCGACCTCGGCATGGGGTTACATTATACACTGTAGTGACTGCTGGGGGACAGTAATGTCCCGACCTCGGCATGGGGTTACATTATACACTGTAGTGACTGCTGGGGGACAGCAATGTCCCGACCTCGGCGTGGGGTTTCATTATACACTGTAGTGACTGCTGGGGGACAGCAATGTCCCGACCTCGGCGTGGGGTTACATTATACACTGTAGTGACTGCTGGGGGACAGCAATGTCCCGACCTCGGCGTGGGGTTACATTATACACTGTAGTGACTGCTGGGGGACAGCAATGTCCCGACCTCGGCGTGGGGTTACATTATACACTGTAGTGACTGCTGGGGGACAGTAATGTCCCGACCTCGGCATGGGGTTACATTATACACTGTAGTGACTGCTGGGGGACAGCAATGTCCCGACCTCGGCATGGGGTTACATTATACACTGTAGTGACTGCTGGGGGACAGTAATGTCCCGACCTCGGCATGGGGTTACATTATACACTGTAGTGAAGCTACACCAGTCCCGCGGGCCCAAGGAGGTTCTAGTGGCCGGCTCAGATGCACTACGATGAACAACTAAAACCAACGGGTGACTGTCCTATTACTTGCTGTCACCACAGTGTGTTATAGCGACCACCTGCTGGATGCCAGCTATGGCTGTTCTTACCAATGTGGAGGCGGGGGGGGGGGGGGAAACGCACACCTGTTTAGGCGAGGTGCTGCCTAGCGGAGTAGAACACTTGAAAAATAAATGGAGAGCCGCACTCTCTAGGAGCTCCGATGCAATAATTGAATAACCTAGCTAACGTTGACAGAAATGCGGTCTTCATCAGGGTATAGTCACCCTGACGTTCTCACCAATGGAACATGAGGAATTGTCTGAAAGATCGCGATAACTTGGTCAGAGGCTCTACTGCACATGTCAAACTCATTCTATGGAGGGCCAAGCGTCTGTGGGTTTTCCTTCCTCCCTTGTACGTGATTGATGAATTAAGGTCACTAGTTAGTAAGGAACTCCCTTCTCACCTAGTTGTCCAGGTGTTCATTGAAAGGAAAAACCAGTAGACACTAGGCCCTCCATGGAATGAGTTGACAGCCCTGCTCTAGTCTCCTCTAATGGATTGACAAACTCTTCCACACACACAGCATCCTTGTTCTCCTGCTGACCCCTCCAATGTTCTATGACCCCAGAGTAACTATGGCAATTACCTTGAAAATGGGGTTATGACCTTACCCAGTGAGACAAAGGTAACCAACTGGATTATCCAATCAACCCAAGGGAGCCAATGGGATTATCTCAATGCCATGTCCACGGATGAATGTTGGACATGGAAGTAAAAATCAGCTTTCAACATCCATCATTCAGATTACAGTGGAATCATGCAATCTTGGAAGATGGAACAGTTTGAAGGATAAATTATCTGATTTCAGTGCAATTCCACGTTAAAACAGGGTTATCCAAAGATGTTCTGGCTTAGACGCAGGATCGAGACGTTTTGGTACTCAAATCTGTACCTGGCCGTCACCCCATCTGGAGGATCACAACATTAAGAACATGAAATATGGGATGTTCATTACTAAAATCGGCTAGACGTTGGATTAAGGGGAGAATCTGATGGTTTGAACATCAAGAGATCAGAGCAGACACAGTCTGATGCCAGGAACTGTCCTACAGAGCATTGGCTTTCACAGATACAGTTGTGTGGAGTTGAATAACATAGGCAGACAGAACACGCAGATCTTCATGTCATTTATTCTCTTTAGTGCTTTTCAACATTCATAAAAACAAGCCTTTCTATGTGCAGTAAATGCCGCTTTCTATAAAGATTTATAATACAACCTTCATTCGCCAACATAGGAATATGGCTAAACACAACACACACACACACGCACACACTCACACACACTCGTCCTTTAGTGACCCCATCTCTCACTCATTCCTCCTCCCTCCATTCCAGCCCAGTCACCCCTCCTCCATTTCTCCAGTATCACACGCCTCAGCAGGTCATGCGGGCCACTCCAAACTCCAGGCTGACCACAGCGGGCTCGGCCTTGGCCCCATATGTCCCCTGCAGGTCACTGTAGCTCTCCTTGCGCTCTGTACCGCTGCTGCCCTCTACTGTCCGCTCTGTGTCACTGCAGCACTCTGTCACCTCCTCTCCCACCTCCTCCTCCTCCTCCTGCTGTCGCTGTGCCTCCTTCCGGCTGAGGGGGGCTCCCAGGATGAGGGAGTGAGGGCGCGTGGGGAGGATGCGTTGGTCTCTAGGGGAAGCCTGGGGGTCCGGGGTGGGGGGGCTGATGCCATGCTTCTGTAGCCTCTGGAGGGACAAAGAAGGAGACATAGGGTTAGATTAAGTAACGAGAACCCCCCCACCCATAAAAACACATTGCGCACCACCAATACCTCTACACAATCACCTGTTGTTTTCAGAATTCTGATGTGCTGATTGATGTCACATTGTGTGTCGTTTCAATACACCAGCACCACATTAAAACCGTACCTCTAACCCCCTCCTCTCAAGCCATATTTTATTTATTTATTAACTTACACCTTTATTTAACCAGGTAGGATAGTTGAGAACATGTTCTCATTTACAACTGCGACCTGGCCAAGATAAAGCAAAGCAGTTCGACACATAACTATCCAGAGTTACACATGGAATAAACAAACATACAATCAAAAATACAGTAGAAAAATCTTTATCCAGCATGTGCAAATGAGGTAGGATAAGAGACGTAAGGCAATAAATAGGCCATGGTGGCGAAGTAATTACAATATTGCAATTAGACAGTGGAATGTGCAGAAGACAAATGTGTAAGTAGAGATACTGGGGGGCAAAGGAGCAAGATAAATAAATAAATACAGTATGGGAATGAGGTAGATTAGATGGGCTAATTACAGATGAGCTATGTACAGGTGGAGTGATCTGTGAGCTGCTCTGACAGCTGGTGCTTAAAGCTAGTGAGGGAGGTAAGGGTCTCCAGTTTTAGTGATTTTTGCAGTTCGTTCCAGTCATTGGCAGCAGAGAACTGGAAGGAGAGGCGGCCAAAGGAAGAATTGGCTTTGGGGGTAACCAGGGAGATATACCCGCTGGAGCGCATGTCAGTGAGCTAAGATAAGGCGTGGCTTTACCTAGCGTAGACTTGTAGATGACCTGGAGCCAGTGGGTTTGGCAATGAGTATGAAGCGAGGGCCAGCCGACGAGAGTGTACAGGTCACAGTGGTGGGTAGTATATGGGGCTTTGGTGACAAAATGGGTGGCACTGTGATAGACTACATCCAATTTATTGAGTAGAGCGTTGGAGACTATTCTATAGATGACATCACCGAAGTTGAAGATGGGTAGAATAGTCAGTTTTACGAGGGTATGTTTGGCAGCATGAGTGAAGGATGCTTTGTTGCAAAATAGGAAGCCATTCTAGATTTAATTTTGGATTGGAGATGCTTATTGTGAGTCCGGAAGGAGAGTTTAGTCTCGCCAGAGAGCTAGGTATTTGTAGTTGATGCTGAACGGGCGGGCATGTGCGGGCAGCGATCGGTTGAAGAGCATGTATTTAGTTTTACTTGCATTTAAGAGCAGTTGGAGGCTACAGAAGGAGAGTTTTATGGCATTGAAGCTCATCTGGAGGTTAGTTAACACAGTGTCCAAAGAAGGGCCAGATGTATACAGGATGGTGTCGTCTGCATAGAGGTGGATCAAAGAATCATCCGCAACAAGAGCGACATCATTGATGTATACAAAGAGACAGCCCCTGAGCCCCCACCCCTCCTGAAATGACGCCACACTATTAATAATTTTATACAATTCAAACCTAAGACAAGGTTTGTTCTTGTTAGCCATACAGCCAACAATGGCCTGGCCAAACAAACAGTTCAGCAAAACACATTTGACCCTTTTCTCTGCTTGAATAGCTTGGCCCCAATCACAAACATCCCCACAGAGAAGACCACTCCCCACCTCACACACAGAGTCTAGAGACAATAACAACATTATCCTGACACTCAGAAAATACATGATCAGTCTCAGTCACTGCACAAAACAGATACCCCTCCCCAACTCCCAGGTCAACCCTATAGCTATTGGTGACCAGTGCTTCATGTAATACCCTCCACTGGAGGTCCTCTGACATGTTTGGCACTGGGAGCTTATAGAGCACCCTCCACCTATACCCTGCCATGCTCTCAGCCCCCCACAACCCCCTGATGCCCCGTCACTCCCACTAAGCTCCTGATGTGCCTAACCTTGACACGGAAGGGGGACAGCGCCTTACCCCCCACATCCACAAACTCCCACAGGCTCGGCATACTAAATATCAGTAATATCAGTCTCTGCTGTCACTTGCAGTGGTGGCCACTCCTCCAGAGGCTGCTCTAGCACACGCTTCACTGGCTCAGGCAGAGCCTCCTGGACCTTCCCATGACTCTCTCCAGCAACCTGAGAGACGTTAGTCCCGCCTGTTGTGCCAACTCCTGGGGGTTTTCCATCCCCCACCAGTCGTTGGTCAGCTAGTCTCCTGCTGCCATTAAACGTCACTGCAGGGTGGCTGAACAAACAGACCTCAAAGGGATCAGTGGGTTGTGGATGATGGGCTTCTCCCACGCCCCCCCTCGTGTGGGCCTCAGTAGCTGCCAGGCACTCAGTACTGCAGCATAGAAATCAGAGACCCCTGCTTCGTTTAGTCTCTCCGGCTTCTTCTCATGAAGAAGAGCTTGCGGCCCAGCCCTAAACCACTCATAAACAGACAACATGCTGGTTCCCTCCAGCTAACATCATTGTGGTACAGTAGCCTCTACACTGCTTCGAGTCAGAATGATGCCACCCTGCTCTCCAGGTCCACCAGGCCTTGTCCTCCCTCCTGGACAGAAAATAATCCATGTATTTGCGTTGCATGTCCGCAAGCAATCCGCCGTGGGGAGGGGGTGTATCTCCCTCACAACAGAAGTTACACGCCCATCAGACAAAAGTAAACAAGGGCTTTTCTTGGTTTCCCCACTCTTGTTTTTCCAACCCAAACAAGAAATGGATGCTGACAGCTCTCTCTCTCTCAACATGGAAAATCCAGCTCTTACAAGTGCTCCTTTCTCTTTGATGGGATAAAGAGCCCCATGTCCCAGTGTAGTTGATAGATGATCTTGCATCCCCCACCCTATCCTGCCACACCAGCTCAACCTCCGCTACACAAGTACCCTGAACAAGAAAAAGCTGTATACTGCTGACAGAAAAACCCAATCTGGGCTTTCCATACATTCCACCACTGACAGAGACTCAAACTCCCCTTTCCGATGTCCCCACCTCTCCCAAAAGCCTTGGAAGCTTGAGCAAAAAGTGTTACCTTGTAAGAGCTTTAATTTGAATTTTCAATAGGACACCTGGCTGGGCTCTGGTGAAACAGAGAAGTGAGCCATGGCAATATGATGGTCTGAAAGTGCAACTGGGAGAATGGAGGCTCTCACTTGCGTATTGCTCTGATTTTTGAATGTATAGATACGATCCAAAGGAGTTCACCCTCCCCCAACCACCTTTACAAAAGCCCCTCTCCCATCCTGGACTAGGTGCATACACATTCATGAAAGCAAAGGTTGTGGATTTAGTCTCTAACCACTAATGTTGACACACAGTCCCAGGGGGAAGCATAGCTACCCTGCACTAAGCTTTGTGCCATGGCTCAGCACCTGCGCCCCCTTTCACCAGACCCCCATCCACTTCATTCTTCACATCACTGAGTCTCTTGTAAAATAAATAAATACATTTTATATATATATATATATAAAAAAAAGATTCACATTGAAATTGTTTTGTTTTACAAACCCCTCTCCCCCCAGTCTCTGCTGCTTTCATGTTAAGGGAGCCTAACCATAAAATCTCCAGGTGGGAGAGAATACACCACAATTAGAAACCAGTAGAGTAGCCCATGAAGCCACCGTGCCATAAAAGACCTATCAATTTACCGTACGCACCAATGTGACCCACTTTCTTAGCCTATACTGCTTCCTGGGTGAGAGGACACTGAACCCCTCATTCTTCATCAGGTGTTGTGCTGACCTTACAAACCTTTCAGAAGCAGTCTCCCTCAGAATATAACACTCATGCTTACCATTCCACACAGACCCTGTACTCACCTCCTCAGCGGAACCTTCTTTTTCCCTTTAGTCTCCCTCAGGAAGCTAGACAGTTCCCTCCTCAGCATGCTGTATGTACTCATCTCCTCAGGGCCCACAGACCCTGTACTCTCCTCTCTTACCGTTCAGCATGCTTACCGTTCCCCACAGAGCCTGTACTCATCTCCTCAGCATGCTTACCATTCCTCACACAGACCCTGTACTCACCTCCTCAGCCTGTACTCACCTCCTCAGCCGCTTCCCCACAGACCCTGTACTCATCTCCTCAGCATGCTTACCGTTCCCCACAGAGCCTGTACTCACCTCCTCAGCATGCTTACCGTTCCACACAGACCCTGTACTCATCTCCTCAGCATGCTTACCGTTCCCCACAGAGCCTGTACTCACCTCCTCAGCATGCTTACCATTCCACACAGAGCCTGTACTCACCTCCTCAGCATGCTTACCGTTCCCCACAGAGCCTGTACTCATCTCCTCAGCATGCTTACCGTGTCTCACCTCCTCACAGAGCCTGTACTCATCTCCTCAGCATGCTTACCGTTCCCCTCCTCACAGAGCCTGTACTCACCTCCTCAGCATGCTTACCATTCTCCTCAGCATGCTTACCGAGAGCCTGTACTCACCTCCTCAGCATGCTCACCTCCTCAGCATGCTTACCGTTCCCCACAGACCCTGTACTCACCTCCTCAGCCTGCTTACCGTTCCCCACAGACCCTGTACTCACCTCCTCAGCATGCTTACCGTTCCCCACAGAGCCTGTACTCATCTCCTCAGCCTGCTTACCGTTCCCCACAGACCCTGTACTCACCTCCTCAGCATGCTTACCGTTCCCCACAGAGCCTGTACTCATCTCCTCAGCATGCTTACCATTCCACACAGACCCTGTACTCACCTCCACCACCAGAGTTTCTGTTACTACAACAACCTGCCTCTGCTCATCCCTCCCCCATCTATACACCCCCTTCTCCAATAAACAAACAATGCGTTAACACTGCACCATGAAAAAGATGCATAAAAACATCAAAATAAGCACGAAACAGGATAGAAAAACGATAGTTGCCCTCAAAACAACCCATCAACCCAGACCCTAGTGAGATACAAGTACTCACAGCCTCCAGGTCTTTTATTGTGTTCTCCAGTTGGCAGTTACTCTCTTTCAGGGTGAGAACGTTCTTCAGGACAGACTGACGGGGGTGCATGGAGCGATCAAACTGGTGGTACATATTCCTCCAGAACCTGACACACAGAGAGAGAGAGAGCGAGAGAGACAGAGTGAGACAGAGAGAAAAGAAGGTATAACAGGGTAGGGTTGATGAGAGAGAGGGATGGAGAGGAGGAAGAGATCAAAATGTAATTGTATTTGCTTCGTAAACAACAGGTGTAAACTAACAGTGAAATGCTCAATTACGGACCCTTCCCAGCAATGCAGAGATTTTATTTTATTGAAAATAAATTTTTTTTGGGGGGTGGATGGCTATATACACAGGGTACTGTACAGTTTATGACAGAAGATTTTTAGGGCCTTCCTCTGACACCGCCCTGTATAGAGGTCCTGGATGGCAGGGAGCTCAGCCCTAGTGATGTACTGGGCCGTATGTACTACCCTCTGTAGCATCTTGTTGTCGGATGCCAAGCAGTTACAATACCAAGTGGTGATGCAGTCAGTCAAGATGATCCCAATGGTGCAGCTGTAGAAGGCTTTGAGGATCTGAGGACCCATGAGAAATATTTTCAGCCTCCTGAGGGGAAAGGGGCGTTGTCGTGCCCTCTTCACGACTGTGTTGATGTGTGGACCATGATAGTTCCTTAGTGATGTGGACAAAGAGGAACTTGAAGCTTTAGACCTGTCCCACAACAGCCCCGTCTATGTGGATGGGGGCGTACTCGGCCCTCCATTTCCTATAGTCCAGGATCAGCTCCTTTGTCTTACTGACGTTGAGGGAGAAGTTGTTGTTCTGGCACCACACTGCCAGGTCTCGGACCTCCTCCCTGTAGGCTGTCTTATCGTCGTCGGTGATCAGGCCTACCACCACCTGCAAACTTAATGATGGTGTTGGAGTCGTGCTCGGCCACACAGTCATGGGTGAACAGGAGGGGACTAAGCACGTACCCCTGAGGGGCCCCCTTGTTGAGGGTCAGTGTGGCGGATATGTTGTTGCAGAAGGGTCCTTAGCTTAGTGATGAGCTTGGAGGGCACTAGGGTGTTGACCGGTGAACTGTAGTCAATTAACAGCATCCTCACATAAGTGTTCCTTTTGTCCAGGTGGGACAAAGCAGTGTGGAGTGAAACAGAGATTAGGAAGATGAGGAAAGGATAGAGAAATTATATTCTTAGAGGAGATTGGATGAGGGAAGGAGAGAGAGAGAGGAGGTAAGGGACTAGTTCTTACTTGAAGTGGCAGGGCAGGGTGGAGGGTTCTAGGACGGGGTGTGTGTCTGCGTAGGTGGGGCAGTAGGCAGGGTTTAGGTAGTTCTGCTGCTCTCTTAACAGAAACGCCCACAGAGAGTGAGTCCTGTCTCCAAGTCTGGCAGGAGAGAGAGAGAAGATTGAGTGAGTGAGTGAGTGAGTGGGAGAGAGATGGAAAGCATGCATGTTTGTGGTTTACTCACTGCAGCTCTTCTCTCCGTCTCTGGTTGTTAGCCAGGAAGTTTCCGTACTGACAGGAGTGAACATGTTCATGGATCTGCAGCAGCAGCCACTCACTGAACTCAAACGCCTGAGGAAGAGTAGGTAGCATCATCACCACCACAATAATTCCTCACTCTTCCACTGTGATGGCTGCTATGTGGTGAGTATACTGGAAACACCAGATGCCTGCACACACACACACACACACCTGGGGAAACTGCTCGGTGAGCTGCCACACACACTCCAGGAACTGTGTGAAGACGGGGGACACCTCCTTGGGGTCTCCATCCAACTGGTCACACCTGTCTGCAAACTTGTGTCCAAATGAGATCCAGTCTTTCTCTATGAGGACCTGAAACACAGAGAGAGCAGAGTTTCTTATGACATGTTTCCTTCCTCTACAGGCATAGGGAAGTTGTTTGATGGTGCAGTAGCACACACACACACCATGAAGCCTTTGATGGTGCGGTAGTAGGGGTCCATGAGCAGAGCTCCCAGAGAGCAGACCTGGGCTGTCCGATCCCAGCCGTCTGAACAGTGGACCAACACACTGGCTCCTTCTACGGTCACTGCCTATGGGGGAGGGGGACTGAAGTTAAATCACTACCGTTGCCATTATCATGACTTGTAAATAAATGATATATTTTTAAATACAATGTTTTAATTGTCACACACACCGGAAAGGTGCAGTAAAATGTGTTGTTTTACATGGTCAGGATTAGGGTATTAGAACCAGTGACCTTTCGGTTACTGGCCCAATGCTCTAAGTGCTAGGCTACCTGCTTCATGTGAGAAATTAGAAAAATGGTGGAGTGTCGACACCAAAATAATTGATTCCTCAGCTGCACGTCGACTCCCGGTGTTGACTCCCATTTCTGAATGTCAAGATTAGATTCCGCTCAGAATCAACTCCTAAAGATTCAGTATTTTTGGAACAGAGGAAACTGAGTAGTTCCCGTACTTCCACGAACACAAACACTTGCATCTTTCATAGCGAGCTAGCGAGGGATGGATAGCGAGGGGCACAGCATAGTCAGGTCGGCCACCAGGCAGACAGTCAGAACCGTGCACTAGGCCCATCTATAGGCAGTCAAAAGCTGTATATCGCAACGGGATGCTGTATCTCACAATTTATTTCCTTGCAATGTCTCGCAACTTCAGTAAAGCAGGGCCTATTATCAATGAATAGGCTAGGATATTCTACACGCAACAGACGGAAGACTGAACACACACTGGCATCATGATCATAACACTGCTCTAACAGTTAAGAAGCGTGTTTCAACTAAAACTAGAGTTTCTACAGACAAATGCAGGTAGGTCCCTCCCCGTTTTCTTCTGTTTAAGAATAGTTTTGCAACAGAATCGGCAGAATGAATACGCCCCCAGGCGAGCCAGCGTGAGGGAGAGAGGTGTGCATATGTCTTGGTAATCTGTTTTGCATTCCTCGCAAATTCACCATAGTAGCCTCAAGTTCACCTCTTCCGCTCTGGTTTTATTTAAATGAAACAACTTTCCCCAGACCTATATAGCATATAGTCTAGTTAGGATATAACACGCAAAATCATGTTTTGTGATAACTGCACTGCTACATTGTTTTTCGGTTTGAGATTTTTCTTAAAACGTTAAGGAACCCAAATGAACGTTTAAACCCCTAAATGTCTGCAATCACAGTGTGACTAAACTGAAGTGGAAAACAGAAAGTGATTGGAGAAAGGACATGGCCTTACCTTGGTGAGGAAGATGGCTGCATCTACCACAGCTTTGACGTGCCGTAGCCAACCACAGCTCTCCAAGCCCAGCAGGTAGTCATTTACCGACAGAAAACGACTTCCCACCACTGAGACAGGCAGAGAGAGATGGAAGGGGTAGAGTAAATAGTGCATGTAGGTGTAGTGCATGTGTGGTGTGAGTGAGTGTGCCCGTCTGACCTTCCAGGAGTTTCTGTAGGCTGGTCCTCATCACGTGGATGTTCTCGATCCCCACAAACTGGAAGCGGATGTTGGAGTAGTTATCTTCATTCTCATAGCCTTTACCTGCTGCTCTGTTGGCCATGGCATTCAACTGCAGAGAGGGAGGGCGATAAACAAAAGAATGAAGGAATGGACTGAGAATGTCCACATTTTTTGGGAAGAGCTTGCTAACAATGTTGCGATTAGGTACCTTGGGCCTGGTATCCATGACATAGACAAATCGGCTGTTGTGATTGGCTTTGCTGATGGCCTGCAACATGCTCTCGTCCTCCAGGCATCGTGCGCTGAACCCAGAGAGAGGCTGGCTGCACCGACACACTGCTGCCTGCAGGGGACAGGGTCGAGCACGGAAAACAGGGGTTAGGCCCCATACACCGAACCGGACGATTTACAGAGACTTGTTAGGTTGGGAATATTGTCTTGGGGTGAAATGTTAAAAGTTACAGTACAGAGGTCAGGGGGCCTGAACATAATTATAAAATCATTTGTAGACTGTAAATTGCCCAAACAGATAATATTCGACTAGCACAATCATTTCAAACCTTACATTTGTATACAATAATTTCTCTCCATTATGTGTGGGAATACTTGGGAACAGATGACTTAAATTAAAATCACTTGGGACTGATTAAAATTCTCAACAATAAAAAGAAAGAACTTGGGGGGCCAAATAAAAGCAGATACGTGTTATATGTTTAGGGTGAAGATGGGTATTCAGACCCCTTGACTTATTACACATTTTATTACGTTACAGCCTTATTCTAAAATGTTTATTTTTAAATACTACACACAATATCCCATAATGACAAAGCAAAAACAGGTTTTTAGAAATGTTTGAAAATGTACTACAAATAAAAACTGAAATACCTTATTATTTATTTGTATTTCCCCCCTCCCCAATTTCGTGGTATCCAATTGATAGTTACAATCGTCTCATCACTGCAACTCCCTTACGGACTCAGGAGAGGCGAAGGTCAAGAGCAATGTGCCTGGCCCCCATAGGAGTCGCTAGTATGCGATGGGACACGAACATCCCTGCCGGTCAAACCCACCCCTAACCCGGATGACGCTGAGCCAATTGTGCGCCACCCCATGGGTCTCTCCCGGTCACTGCAACAGAGCCTGGACTTGAACCCAGAATCTCTAGTGGTCACTGTGCCACTCGGGAGGCCCTGAAAAACCTTATTTACAGACCCTTTGCTATGAGACTCAATTGAGCTCAGGTGCATCCTATTTTCATTTATCATCCTTGAGATGTTTCTACAACTTCATTGGTGTCCACCTGTGGTAGATTAAATTGGACATGATTGGAAAGGTACATACCTGTCTATATACAGTTAAAGTCAGAAGTGTACATGCACTTAGGTTGGAGTCATTAAAACTAGTTTTTCAACCACTCCACAAATTTCTTGTTAACAAACTATAGTTTTGGCAAGTCAGTTAGGACATCTACTTTGTGCATGACAAGTCATTTTTCCAACAATTGTTTACAGACAGATTTTTTCACTGTATCACAATTCCAGTGGGTCAGAAGTTTACATACACTAAGTTGACTGTGCCTTTAAAGAGCTTGAAAAATTCCAGAAAATGACATCATGGCTTTAGAAGCTTCTGATAGGCTAATTGACATAATTTGCCTCTGCATGACATCATGGGAAAATCAAAAGAAAAATCAGCCAAGACCTCAGAAAAAATGTTGTAGACCTCCACAAGTCTGGTTCATCCTTGGGAGCAATTTCCAAATGCCTGAAGGTACCACATTCATCTGTACAAACAATAGAACGCAAGTATAAATACCATTGGACCACGCAGCCGTCATACCGCTCAGGAAGGAGACGTGTTCTGTCTCCTAGAGATGAACGTACTTTGATGCGAAAAGTGCAAATCAATCCCAGAACAGCAGCAAAGGACCTTGTGAAGATGCTGGAGGAAACGGGTACAAAAGTATCTATATCCACAGTAAAACGAGTCCTATATCGACATAACCTGAAAGGCTGCTCAGCAAGGAAGAAGCCACTGCTCCAAAACCGCCATAAGAAAGCCAGACTACAGTTTGCAACTGCACATGGGGACAAATATTGTACTTTTTGGAGAAATGTCCTCTGGTCTGATGAATCAAAAATAAAACTGTTTGGCCATAATAACCATAGTTATGGTTGGAAGAAAAAGGGGATGCTTGCAAGCCGAAGAACACCATCCCAACCGTGCAGCACGGGGGTGGCAGTATCATGTTGTGGGGGTGCTTTGCTGCAGGAGGGACTGGTGCACTTCACCAAATAGATGGCATCATGAAGCAGGGGAATTATGTGGATGTATTGAAGCAACATCAAGACATCAGTATTAGGAAGTTTGGTCACAAATGGGTCTTCCAAATGGACAATGACCGCAAGCAAACTTCCAAAGTTGTGGAAAATGGCTTAAGGACAACAAAGTCAAGGTATTGGAGGGACCATCACAAAACCTCATCCTATAGAACATTTGTGAACAGAACAGAAAAGGTATGTGTGAGCAAGGAGGCCTACAAACCTGACTCAGTTACACCACCTCTGTCAGGAGGAATGGGCCAAAATTCACCCAACTTTTTGTGGGAAGCTTGTGGAAGGCTACCCGAAACATTTGACCCAAGTTAAACAATTAAAAAGGCAATGCTACAAAATACTAATTGAGTGTATGTAAACTTCTGACCCACTGGGAATGTGATGAAATAAATAAAAGCTGAAATAAAATCACTCTACTATTATTCTGACATTTCACATTCTTAAAATGAAGTGGTGATCCTAACTGACCTAAGACAGGGAATTTTTACTAGGATTAAATGACAGGAATTGTGGAAAAAAAGGAGTTTAAATGTATTTGGCTAAGGTGTATGTAAACTTCCGACTTCAACTGTAAAGGTCCCACAGTTGACAGTGCATTTCAGAGAAAAAACCAAGCCATAAGGTCACAGGAAGAGGCACAGCTCTGGGGAAGGGTATCCAAAAATGTATCCAGCATTAAAGGTCCCAATCATTCTTTTTTTAACCACCCAATTTCATGGTATCCAATTGGTAGTAGTTACAGTCTTGTCTCATCGCTGCAACTCCCGTACGAACTCGGGAGAGGCGAAGGTCTGCCGGCTGCGACAGGGCCTGGGCTCGAACCCAGAATCTCTGGTGGCACAGCTAGCACTGTGATGCAGTGCCTTAGACCAAGAAGGATTGGAGGCCCCTGCATGGTGCATGGTGGTGGCAGCATCATGCTGTGGGGATGTTTTTCAGCAGCAGGGACTGGGAGACTAGTCAGGATCAAGGGAAAGATGAACAGAGCAAAGTACAGAGAGATCCTGCTCAAGACCTCAGACTGGGGTAAAGGTTCACCTTCCAACAAGACAACAACCCTAAGCACACAGCCAAGACAATGCAGGAGTGGCTTCAGGACAAGTCTCTGAATGTCCTTGAGTGGCCCAGCCAGAGGCTGGACTTGAACATCTCTGAAAGGACCAGAAAAAAATCTGTGCTGTGACGCTCCCTATCCAACCTGAAATAACTTGAGGATCTGCAGAGAATGGGAGAAACTCCCCAAATACAGGTGTGCCAAGCTTGTAGCGTCATATCCAAGAAGACTTGAGGAAGTAATCGCTGCCAAAGATGCCTCAACAAAGTACTGAGAAAAAGGTCTGAATACTTATATGTTTCATTTTTTTCTTTTTAATACATTTGCTAAATCAATCTACAAACCTGTTTTTCTTTTTCAGTATGAGGTATTGTGTGTAGATTGAAAAAACACAAAAAACGACTTAATACATTTTAGAATAAATTACGGTAAGGGTGAAGATGGGTAGGGTGGGGTAAGGTGTTACCTTCTTCTCCTGGTAGAAGTATGTGAGGACAGGAAAGCGTCCTTTACTCCTGAACTTGGAGCTGCCGACGATGATGGGCTTACTGGCTGTAATGGGCACATACAGGTCCCTGGGATACGTGTCACATATCTACAACAGGAAACATGGGATTTGTTGTCAAATATTGAACCAATCTTATTCCATTATATCCTGAATCCTATTGGAACGCTCTGCCCACCTTGTAGTCCCTGTTGACGTCAGTGAGCTGCCATCGGTCACAGGGTACGCCCATCCTCTCAAACTCCGTCCCCAGATCGATGAGCTGCCAGCCTTCCTCTCTCTGCTGCTCGTTTTGCTTGGGGTTGTAGGAGAACGCATAGAGCTCATCATAGGATACTAGGGAGGGAGACAGAGATGGAGAAGAGGGAGAGAGCAAATGTCAACATTCTTTAGAAACTTCAATCAACTCAACCGTCCTGCACACTCAAAGTAAGCGGGCACAATTACCTTATAATCATCTAACCAACGATTATGAATGAAGACTCATTAAAATAAACAGTCATAACCGTTTAGTTTTTGTTTTTTGGGGGGTGGAATGAACTGCTGACTGAAGACAGGACGGCAGGTCATTCTTGCGGTTGAGTCCATTTCCGCGGTAACATGGACTCTTTACAACGTGATGAAACTGTTGCTCCTTGCTGAATGAAACAAGCAAGGTGTTGTGGCAAACAAGTCTTTGGTTGCCTCGGCAACAACCCCCTCCCTGCAGCAGCAGCACATGCAGTCAGGAGCAGAGGAGAGGAAGAAATGTGCATCTTACATTTTTTTTTAAATAAAAATGCTATTCTAACGATTTTAAAACGGTGACCACGGTCATTTAGCTGACCAATAACCATCACCGTCAAGCCCTAACTGAAACACACACACGCTCAGGTACAGTAGGTACCTGGTCGTAGCAATCTGAGCAGTGAGCTGTAGATGTCGTGACAGTCTCTCTCTCTCTGGACCACAAAGTGGACCACTCTGAAGTTACGACACTGGATGACCAGAGGACAACCGCTGGTGGTCAACGACAGCTTCTCCACTGACGCTATGTGGTGGTGCAGGATCTGGAGGGGAACACAAAACAGTCATGACACCTTTCCTTAATATGACACCACAGGACATACTGTAGGGGCAGCAGGTAACTTAGCAGTTAAAAGCCAGCCACCGGAGGTTTCCAGTTCGAATCCCGGGTCTGACTGGAAAAATATGTTGGGAAGTGAGCTGGCAACTGGAAGAGCGCTGGTATCAAATCCTAGATGTGATTGCCTGCCATTGTGCCCTTAAGCAAGGCATTTAAACTCCCACAACAACTGGTTCATGGGCACCCAGTGTAGCAGTCCCCTGCTCCAACCTATGTAAGTGTGTCTTTTAGAGGGGTTGGGATAAAAGCGGAACTCAAATTTCGGTTAACCTTTTGTAAAACAGATAAATAAAGTAATCTTAATCTAGAGGTAGAGACCGTTTTCTTTCACTCTATCAAACATTTAAACACACATAAAGGACACAGGGAGATAATGTGCACTCACACACGCGCTCATTGCTATCATCATACCTCATCACCTTTTTCTATCTGCCAGGAGTGTGTGAATGAGGTTACCAATTCATTAAAGCCTTTTCATGACCATCAAAACAGAGAGCATGAAAGGACAATGCACCAAATAAGCATATTTAAATCATCCCATCACCATAATCATATTAGATAACCAACATCCTTATAGTGACTCCAACCCTGGGACATTATTAAAATGCGCATTCATCAGCATAGTTAATGACTAGCAGAACATTCCAACACTAAGTGTGTGTGTGTGTGTGTGTGTGTGAGAGAGAGAGAAGTAGCAATGAGTCAGACAGTAAGTTTGGGCGATATACCGTATACCGGGTTATTTGAAAATAGAAATGGATTTTCAATACCCTATTTGAGACGTTTTTTTTTATTTTTTTTTTAAATGTGAACGTTTGTAGCTACATTTAAGTAAATACCTGCAGTCAAATTGTGCTATACATTAGGAGATAAAGATTGTGTTCTTCATTTCACCAGTCACATAATTTTTTCATTATGAAGTGTGACGCTATTCACCAGTCACATGGTGTTTGTTTAAAAGCACACAATGATGAGAGACCATGGTCTTGTGAGTCACCCACTGTTGTGCAGCCAGGTGATCTAGGTGACCTAGCTACAGTATGGAATTTAAACTAAAAATGTCTTATAAAAACTCTTATAACTATTAAGTTAACTGTCTAAAGATGTGCTAAATGCTCTGTAGTTGTTCATTTGGTTTGTTCATTTAGTAGCTTGTGAGCCATCTAGTTACAGCGGTACCTCCTTTAAAAGTTGCAGGGTACTGCAACACAGCTTGCATGGTGACGCAGAATTCTATGGCACGTTATTTAAGTGTGAACCACTGGTACCATTAATGCTAGTTTGTGCTACTTTGACCACCAAAGGGCATCTTTGAGAAGCATTTGATAGCCTTCAATAGCGGCTGTACTACAGAATTTAAAACATAGTGTAATGGGCTGATAAAGAAATGGTGTTTCTATCCTAAGAAAAATGAAAAACCCTCCGGGTTTCCGTTAGGATAGCACGGAAAATATGGCGCTGTACAACGTGACGGCCGGGAGTAGCCTACAGTACTGGGCTATTTAGCTAAAGAATCCCTGTGTCATGCAGGCACGCGGGAAACCGGGGTTCAATTCAACAGAGAGGAAGGAGTAGGCTGTCCTAGTAAATAATTTGTTCTTAACGGATTCCATAGGGGTTATTTCATAGTTGTGATATTTTCACTACTTTTCTACAATGTAGAAAATAGTCAAATGAAGAGAAACCCTAATTAATTTGTTTAATATTATGGTGTTTCTAATCCAAGAAAAACAAAAATCCCTCTGTTTCCATTAGGATGGAACTTCAATGTACTCTTTAAATAAATAAGACCACCACTTTTAACAGCATATTACTCAACACTAGTGAGACTCATGTCGCCTACGGTAGGCCTGCAGTATAGCAAAAAATATGATGTGACTCTCCGCCAATAATTAAATATAGAGGATTGGAGGATATTTTTATCATTATTTTATAAAATGAAAGCATAAAGATGCCATTATTAGTTACATTATTTTAGTTTGAATGTGCAGACTGGCACTAAGAACAGTGTGAACGATTCCCTAGTTAGCGCCATTATTAGTGCAATCCCCCTTAAAGTGTTGCTCTGTGCTACCCAGTGGGGCGGGGGTCCACCACCCCTTTCTCATGGGCTAGGTCCGTCTTCTGTATGCGGCTCTGCGGCGCACCCTTGCCCTCGTGTGGAGAGAAACCAAAAACCTACAGTCATCTCATGGGTCCCCCAGTCGAGGTGGGCACGGGTATTGAACCAGCATCTGTAGCAACACAGCTTGCACTGCTATGCAGAGTCTTAGACCGTTGCGCCACTTAGGCGCTGTACAACGTGACCGGTCGGACCTAACAAAATAAACAGTATTAGTAAGTGATACTGGAGTCGTGCACAATTATCAGTTTCTATTTAGGTTTATGTTGCCCATTCATTGTCAGTTAAAGACACCGTAGGACCCAAAAGCATAATCAGCACTCCAACTCCCCCTTGCGCTGGTCTGGAGCAATGAAGTGGTGACGCAGGGTACCGTACTAAACCACAAATTACCTCTAAGTCCCGCAGCATAATCGCCAAACTTTTAGTGGAACATCCACTGTAAGTGGTTAGCCTGGTAATAGAAGAATCCCCTCTGGATCAAGAGCCTTGTTTTGCACGTGCAGCAAACTGAGTAGCATTTTGGAGTTACTTGTATAACTTTATGAGCTGGGATGTTTGTCCTGCAAATACTTTAGGTCAGAGACTGTATTACAATGTTCCCAATACGGTCGTTAATATTTAGTTGGCACTGTTTATGGGATTTTACATGTATTTATTAGCATTGCTAACCTTTGGATTACAATAGCGCCCCTTGTATTCAGTACCGGTACTACCGAATAGCCCGGTATGAAGTTATGACAATCTGGACACTGCCCAAGCCTAAGACAAAGTCTTAGCATCTCTTGAATATATATGCCCTGGAGGCACATTTTGCCTTGCTACACATACTCTGACTGAGTGCTAGCTACCAAATTGACATACACTATTCCCCTTGCTCAGCAGTAGGAAGAGGAAGGAAGTGTGTAGGAAGCCTGGCAGCAGTGTCTTTGTTAAGAGATCCGACTCCAACCGTGGGCCTGGAGCTACACGGTTTACAGATTTCCGTTCCAGACTCCAACCCAGCCAGCACTAACTAACCTACCCGATTCAACAGCTGACTAAGGAGCTACAGAGGGTAGTGCCTATGGCCCAGTACGTCACTGGGGCCAAGCTTCCTGCCATCCAGGACCTATATACTAGGCGGTGTCAGAGGAAAGCCCCAAAAACAGTCAAAGACTCCAGTCATAGACAGTTTGTTTTGCACTGCTGCTACCCGCTGTTTATTATCTATGCATAGTCACTTCAGACATGTACAAATTACCTCGACTAACCTGTACCCCGCATATTGACTCGGTACCCCCTGTAGAGCCTCGTTATTGTTATTTTATTGTGTTACTTTTTACTTCAGTTTTAACATTTTCTTAACTCTTTCTTGAACTGCATGGTTGGTTAAGGTAAGTAAGCATTCCACGGTAAGGTCTACACGTTGTATTCGGCACATGTGACAAATTCAGTTTGATTTATCAAGTCAAGTAGGCCTAATAAGAGCTTACGGTCTTCCCTCATTCCTACTCTCTCACCCCTCCCTTTCCACCTGGCACTGCCAACAGGTTACCAAGGCGATGTTGAGAATAGGCTGGGCCAGCAGGTTACTGTAGCAACAGTTGTCACTTGAGGAAGGCCGAACCCAGTTCCCACGGTGTCTCAACAGTAACTATCACCGCTAGACAGACTACACACACCTCACACTGCCCTACTTCCTCACCACCCACCACACACACACACCTATGATATTATTGAACACTAATCTGAAATGGGGTGTGTCAGGCATTAGCAAGTCCTACATTCTGAATTTAGAGCGCTGTGTGAGATGAGGTGTGTTCTGTATTCCGTATTAGAACAGAGGTACTTCTTACCCAGATCTCCTGTGCAGCGGTGGTGGCAGCGTTATTGCTCTCCACGAAGATGAGATGTGTGGCTGTCAGGTGCAGCGTCCCGCTGGTGGACTTGTTACTGAAGCGTTCCAACAGACGCACCTGCTCCACCTGCACAGGTACAATTATGATTACGTTGACACCTGTCAAACCTGTCTCCTTGCAACATTATGTAAAGAGATTTGGACTCTCTTTCCCTTGTTCACTCAAACCCAAGCACAAAAACACTTGTAGTGAAAACCTTTGGCCCTATTACCATGTCCTCACTAATACTCCCACAGCATGAATGTCAGTAGAACATTGACAGAGTCTGTCGAACCAGAGTTGATAATTTCCTGACTGGACACTGCTAAAAAAAAAAAAAAAACACATTCCTGGTTCACTGACTCCTGTTGACAGTGGTTACAAGATGAAGAACTACTTCATTTAACTCTCACATTTGGCTTCACACCCTGTAGGTTGTATCACTTTAATGGCATTTAGAACACTTGACTGAATATACTTCATCCGCACTATTCTAATCTGTGATTAACAAATAGGCTAGCCTATTCTCTCTCCCTCTCTTTGAGTCTCTCTCTGTTTCCCAGCAACCAGTGTGGTGCTAGGCAACGCCACAGGATGGCGATCAGTCAGCTCAGTCAAGGCCTGGTAGCAAACAGAAGAGAGTGTGTGTGTTTGTGCAGACTGACACACACACACACACACACACACACAGAGAGAGGAGGAAAGAAAAGGTTGATGACAGGCCTGAAGTCAAGCTGATGACTGTCCTGTTCACCAACTGCATTGCAGTTCCACAGTCCCAAGGCCTATTTCCTTGATTCGGATATCAGCATGATTCAGATTAGTGCACCCATGACCCAAGGCCACAGCAAATCTCAGGAGTTGACTGTCTGTATGTTTTAATTAAGAGTTCAAACAGGGTCCAGGGGGGCAGAGCCTAAAATACTGCAGATGGGTAACACCCTTGCAGGCGACCACACCCACCATCTTTCACCTGAACAAAACAAACACACACGACAAGTGCCAGTTCAGACGACACACTCCTTCAGGTGGCACTTCACTGATAAAAAAATTACAAAAGGACTTTAAGGTGGCTCTTCACTGCAGTGCCACCAACATGAAAGCTTTGAGCCTGTATTGTGAAAACAGCGGCTGTGATGACGTCTGTTACTCACTATAGCAAATCATTGCATAACTAGCTCATTATTCTGACTATAGCACAAATACAAACAAAAAAATCCACTTTGCTCATTTGGCGTAGTGGTGGCCCCATGATCTGTCACACTAAGTGCATTATCTGGAAACATCCAGCTGGTATAATAAATCTAATATCGTGTTTGTGCCAAGGAGGACAGGCAGCTGCAGGAGGCGGCTAGCGAGAAAAACAGGTCACTGGCACACAACACATCAGACAGTCTGTTGTCAAAACAGAAGAAAAAAAAGATTGTCTTCATGGTGTAGCCTACTTGGTTGTCTCCACCTATACTGTTTTATATTACTAGCAACGTCTACAGTGGCTTCCCTGAAGCTCTCTCTATCAAGTTCTACAATCACCACCCAAAGCGCGAGCCAACTTGCCCATTCTAAACAACCATTGTAATGGCCATTCATACAGCCGTGCAGCATCCGCTTCTCTTGGAACCAAAACAAGACTGGGCATATTAACAAGTTAGCTAGCTAACTAACTAATTAACTGGCCCTGTATCTGTCAGGCCTTACGTTAGCTTTTAGGGCACCATTGTCAACGCACCAGACGTTGTTGTAATTGCAAAGCAAGTTATTATAGCTAGCTAAAGTTAGTTAACTAGCTACATCATATGCATTTGACATGTTTTGCTGAGGTTAAACAAAAAAACAGTAACGTGAATGGCGCCAGCTAGCTTTCTTACCTTAGGCGTTCGGATATGTTCCATTTCCCTGACAGCTGTCAGTGCATGCAACGATTCAACCAGTTGACATTTGATGTGGCTCGCACATCGATTATCAAGGTGCGGCAAGCTGACGTTATTTGATTGCTTGTTTTACTTTGGTACCGACATTAGTTGAGTATTCACGATTGTGTATTTTTTTCAGTAGATGTTCGCTAGCTATTAGTTATTCACTGTCGTCACTAGTCACCACAGCCACAAAGTAATAAACCCCGCCCATTTCTACAAATTATCTTCTTAAAATGTGATTTTAAACTTAACCTTAACCACACTACTAACATTATGCCTAACCCTAACTTTAAATTAACACCAAAAATCTAATTTTTGTTTTCATGAATTTTTACGACATAGACATTTTTGACTTTGTGACTGTGGTAACTAGTGGAGACCGTTATCCACGACAGTGCTTCCCGCTTGGGTGACGTCAATGGGCGTTCTACCTCGCCGCCACGTAGTGCAGATTCCATTGTTTGATTGTTTATTTTTTTATTACTTGATATTTGTTGTATGTTTTAGTATTTTCTCGTTAATACATGTGTTATGTTTTGTATGATGTAACAATGTACATTGTTGATTTGTATTTTGTATAATATTTTTATTTTTTTAAACGTAGTACAGATTCCAGGCGTTATGGGAAATGTTTCACCCATCCATCAGACATCGAATTCAGAGTAGTCTAAGTAGAGGATATTCTTGTTAGGCATTACTCCACCACCTATTACTATTTGCACATATTCTGTAATCGTTCCATCGTGACACATGTATGTATTAAAAACCCGTTCTCAAACTGACAAATAATTAAAGCGAATTTTTACTTCTTCAAAAACATGATAGCAATCGCTAGATGTCCCCACATGACCGTCCAATCTGCCAAGTCCTCCAGTATCCCAGCAGGCCACAATAACCGGAAAGTACATAGAGGGTAAAGCGCGGATTGGGAAAAAACAGTTTTGAGAAGGAAGCTAACATTTTAGTGCTGTTTAACTATATGCATAACGGATTAATTACCTTTCAGATCGCTGTAAATGTGTATACGTTACTAAGCGTGTGAGTTTAAATCGCCGAATAGTATGTTTTTATTTTCTTTCACGTTACCATGACTTCGTAGCCACAGTCACACTGGCCTGCACGCGGGCGTTCATACCTTTCACAGCTAACTAACAGCTATCGAACAGTCAGTTAGATAAAGTTTGACTAACTAGAAACTTGGTTGTTGCTTAAAAATGTCAGGCTTTAATTTCGGATCCGGGTCTATTGGTTCCACCAACGCTGGCGGAGGGTTTTCGTTTGGAGCCGCTGCCAGGTAAGAATTGTACGGCTGACGTACGTTAGCTTTATCTCGCGGATATGTCGATACAGCGAGGGTTACCCAGGATGTATTGTTGCTAACTAAATATCGATGTAGAAGTAATCATGCAAACAGCGCTCTGATGTATGTGTGTCAAACTGCTAATATATTATGGGTGTGTCAACTAGTTGTTTTATATGTATGTATGTATGTATGTATGTATGTGTGTGTGTGTGTGTGTGTGTGTGTGTGTGTGTGTGTGTGTGTGTGTGTGTGTGTGTGTGTGTGTATATATATTATATGAGAGAGAAGTTTGTATTCAGTGTGGGGTTTAGACTTCGGCCTTTTCTATGTCATAGCTACGTACTGTTCGTATTCAGCAGATATACATTGTAATTGTGACAGCGGCATATTGCACGTCTGTAAATATGGTGAGGCATACTGCAAAGTCATGTAATGTTTTGTACTTATTCCCTCTATCTCCCCCACTTTTATTTCTCACCCCTTTCTCTAGTACCCCAGCTGCAGCAGGTACAGGTGGGTTTACTCTGGGTGGAGCTCTGGGTGCTACAGCCCCAGCCTCCACCACCACCACCTCTTCTCTGGGCCTGGGCGGGTCACTATTCTCACAAAAACCTACTGGGGGGTTCTCCTTTAACACTCCTGCCTCAGGTAGGCACACACGTTTTCAATATGGCCTGTCGATCTCTTTCCCTCTGCAGACCTGCATCATGCTTGATGTTTCCTACCACCGAGCACAAAGAAATACACAGACATACATTTAGGTGTAGGTGACTATTGGAGTTATGGTGCTCCTGCACCCACACATGGCCTTACATTAGGTGAGCTTACTATCAATATAGCTCCACATCAGTCAAGACCTCCACTGCTACCATTGGCGCATCCCAGTCTGTGCCTTCGCATGATGATACAATAGTCCCTGTCTTGGCAGATTAATTTGTTAATGCCTGTGGGTGAGGATGTCGTATGGTTGAGTCTACCTTTAACCATGCTCTACCTGCTGTCTCTCCCAGGTGCTCCAGCAGCCTCTACAGCCCCTACCACGGGCTTCAGTATGACCTTCAATAAACCCTCTGCCTCGGCCCAACCCTTCTCCCTCACTGCAGCCTCCTCAGCCCCCACAGGGGCAGGACTGACACTAGGCTCAGTCCTCACCTCCACTGCGCCACAGCAAGGAGCCACAGGATTCTCTCTCAACCTAGGGGGTGTGGCTGCAAGTACAGCCCCATCCACAGGTCTATCGCTGGGTTCCAGTATGTTCTCTAACATGGCTACTACTGGTTAGTTAACTAAATATCTCTGTCTCTCTCTGTTATCCAGCATGGATCCTACTGGTTAGTTAATTACACACATCTCTCTCTGGGTCTCATCTAGAGGTTGACCGATTGATCGGAAGGGCCGAATTCAAGTTTTCATAACATTCGGTATTTTTGGGCGCAGATTTTCACCTTCTCAGCTCGGGGGATCCAATCTTGCAAGCTTATAGTTAACGAGTCCAACACTATAACCACCTGCCTCTCATTGCACTCCACGTGGAGACTGTCTGTTACGCGAAGCCAAGGTAATTTGCTAGCTAGCATTAAACTTATCTTACAAGAAACAAGCAATCAATCATAATCACTAGTTATAACTACACGTGGTTGATGATATTACTAGTTTATCTAGCGTGTCCTGCGTTGCATATAATCAATGCAACGTTGTGGGATGATTTAACAAAAGCGCATTTGCAAAAAAAAGCACAATCGTTGGGACAACTGTACCTAACCATAAACACCAATGCCTTTCTTAAAATCAGTACACAGTAGTATATATTTTGAAACCTTCATATTTAGCTAAAATAAATCTAGGTTAGCAGGCAATATTAACCAGGTGAAATCGTGTCACTTCTCTTGTGCTCATTGCATGCAGAGTCAGGGTATATGCAACAGAATTTTACGCAATTATGACATAACATTGAAGGTTGTGCAATGTAATAAGAATATTTAGACTTAGGGATGCCACCCGTTAGATAAAATACCGAACGGTTCCGTATTTCACTGAAATAATAAACATTTTGTTTTCGAAATTATAGTTTCCGGATTTGACCATATTAATGGCCGAAGGCTCGTATTTCTGTGTGTTATGTTATAATTAAGTATGATTTGATAGAGCAGTCTGACTGAGTGGTGGTAGGCAGCAGCAGGCTCGTAAGCATTCATTCAAACAGCTCTTTCGTGCGTTTTGCCAGCAGCTCTTCGCAAGCACTGCGCTGTTTATGACTTCAAGCCTATCAGCCTAATGGCTGGTGTAACCGATGTGAAATGGCTGGCTAGTTAGCGGGGTACGCGCTAATATCGTTTCAAACGTCACTCGCTCTGAGACTTGGAGTAGTTATTCCCCTTGCTCTGCAAGGGCTGCGGCTTTTGTGGAGCGATGGGTAACGCTTCTTCGAGGGTGGCTGTTGTCGTTGTGTTCCTGGTTCGAGCCCAGGTAGGGGTGAGGAGAGGGACGGAAGCTGTACTGTTACACTGGCAATACTATATTTGCCTGTAAGAACATCCAATAGTCAAAGGTATATGAAATACAAATGGTATAGAAATAGTCCTATAAATACTATATTACCTACAACCTAAAACCTCTTACCTTGGAATATTGAAGTCTCATGTTAAAAGGAACCACCAACATTCATATGTTCTCATGTTCTGAACAAGGAACTCAAACGTTAGCTTTTTTTACATGGCACATATTGCACTTTTACTTCTCCAACACTTTGTTTTTGCATTATTTAAAGCAAATTGAACATGTTTCATTTATTTATTTGAGGCTAAATAGATTTTTATTGATGTATTATATTAAGTTAAAATAAGTGTTCATTCAGTATTGTTGTAATTGTCATTATTACAAATAAATAAAATCGGGCCGATTTTTAATCGGTATCGGCTTTTTGGGGCCCTCCAATAATCAGTATCGGTGTTGAAAAATCATAATCGGTCGACCTCTAGTCTCATCACACCTATCTTTTTCCATTTCTGTCTCTGATCTCTGTCTTTTCACTACATTCCTTATTTGGAGGTAATGAATGATCTGTCTCGTGTGTGTGTGTGTGTGTGTGTGACTAACACCTTTTTGATTATGTGTTGATCTTAGGTCTGAGTCAGTCCACTCTTGGAGGACTGGGGTTTGCGTTAGGTTTGTATGGGTGTCAGACTAACATTTGCATGGTTGTGTTTGTGAGTGTCGGTGTGTTTATTTGTGTTAATGTTTTCAGGTTTGGGCCAGACCACTCTCGGATCAGGGGGGTTGACGTTAGGTTCCCTGGCCTCTACTTCCACGGCGGTGTCAGCGGCCCCCAGCCTTGGACTGGGAGGAGTTGACTTCAGCACCTCCTCAGAGAAGAAAAGCGACAAATCATCAGGGGCCAGCCCACAGTGAGTCCTACTGACTGACAGCTGTCTGGACCAATGAGTGTCCACAGTGTCATTTCTTGACCAATTGTTTATAATGGTCATCATAATAGGTAATATATCTGACTCTTGTCCTTGTTTATTTTTCTTTCCTCTCACTCTCAGAGACAGTAAAGCTTTGAAAGATGAAAATTTGCCTCCAGTCATCTGTCAGGATGTAGACAACTTCCAGTACGTAAATCAGTACTTTTCTTCAACTACACCCCATGTTAGTGTGTGTGGCTCTAATAGTACTGTTTGCACATCGTTGGTCATGAAGATGCATTGTGTTGACTTGTGAGTTATCCGTCCTGTAGGAAGTTTGTGAAGGAGCAGAAGCAGGTTCACGAGGAGATCAGCAGGATGTCATCTAAAGCCATGCTGAAGGTTCAGGACGACATCAAGAGTCTCAAACAGCTGCTGTCTGTCAGCGCTTCGGGACTACAGAGAAACGCCCTGGCTATAGACAAACTGAAGATGGAGACTGCGCAGGTACACACGCTGATGTCACATTGTCTTTTGAGGAATTAAGGCTCAAAATACACATGCCCTTACTGTTGCTGAATGTCATAGTCCCTCTCTCATAACCCTCCTCGTCTAGGAGTTGAAGAATGCAGATATAGCTCTGCGGACTCAGAAGACTCCCCCTGGACTCCAGCACGACAACACAGCTCCCTATGAGTGAGTATTCCTATCACCATCATTGTTATATCCCCCTGAACTTACATGATCAAAAGTATGTGAACACCTGCTCGTCGACTATCTCGTTCTAAAATCATGGGCATTAATATGGAGTTGGTCCCCCCTTTGCTGCTGTAAACGGCCTCCACTCTTCTGGGAAGGCTTTCTACTAGATGTTGGAACATTGCTGTGGGTCTTGCTTCCATTCAGACACAAGAGCATTAGTGAGGTCGGGTACTGATGTTGGGTGATTAGGCCTGGCTCGCAGTCAAAGCGCCAATTCTTCCCAAAGGTGTTCGATGGGGTTGAGGTCAGGACTCTGTGTAGGCCAGTCAAGTTCTTCCACACCAATCTCGACAAACCATTTCTGTATGGACCTCGCTTTGTGCACAGGGACATTGTCATGGTGAAACAGAAAAGGGCCTTCGCCAAACTGTTGCCACAAAGTTGGAAGCACAGAATCGTCTAGAATGTCATTATATGCTGTAGCGTTAAGATTTCCCTTCAGTGGAACTAAGGGGCCTAGCCCGAACCATGAAAACAGCCCCAGACCATTATTCCTCCTTCACCAAGCTTGACAGTTGGCACTATGCATTAGGGCAGGTAGCATTCTCCTGGCTTCCGCCAAACCCAGATTTGTCCGTTGGACTGCCAGATGGTGAAGCATGATTAATCACTCCAAAGAACGCGATTCCTCTGCTCCAGAGTCCAATAGCGACAAGCTTTACACCACTCCAGTCGATGCTTGGCATTGCGCATGGTGATCTTCATGAAGCTCCCGACAAACAGTTATTGTGCTGAAGTTGCTTCCAGAAGCAGTTTGGAACTCGGTATGGAGTGTTGCAACCGAGGACAGGTTTTTACACGCTTCCGCAGTCGGCTGTCCTGTACTGTGAGCTCGTGGCCTACCACTTCGCGGCTAAGCCGTTGCTGCTCCTAGGCGTTTCCACTTCAGAATAACATAATTAACAGTTGACCGAGGCAGCTCTAACAGGCCAGAAATTTGATGAACTGACTTGTTGGAAAGGTGGCATCCTATGACTGTGCCATGTTGAAAGTCACAGAGCTCTTCCGTAAGGCCATTCTACTGCCAATGTTTGTCTTTGAAGATTGCATGGCGGTGTGCTTGATGCACCTGTCAGCGAAGGTTGTGGCTGAAATAGCTGAATCCACTCATTTAAAGGGGTGTCCACATACTTTTGTGTGTGTATATATAATGTACCATACCCCTTTTTAAGTTTTAACCACAGATGAATGTACTGCATTTTAGCCATAATAAATTCAATCCTGTCTCATTCTTTCTCTCTGTCTGTAGTTATTTCCGGTGTTTAGTGGAACAGTTTGAGGTTCAGTTGCAGCAGTACAGACAGCAGATAGAGGAACTGGAGAATCACCTTACTACACAGGGCAGTGGATCACACATCACACCACAGGGTAACATGCATACATGCATACATGCATACATGCGCATACATACATACATACATACATACATACATACATACATACATACATACATACATACATACATACATACACAGACTCTTGACTTTCTTCATAGTCTTTATGTGTGTGTTTCTGTGTCTCTTCACTGAATATTGTCTGTAGATCTGTCACTGGCCATGCAGAAGTTGTACCAGACGTTTGTGGCTCTGGCTGCTCAGCTCCAGTCAGTACACGAGAACGTCAAGGTAAGTCCTACAGACATCACTGTTGACTGTTCTATAAGAAATCACCTTGTTACAGAAATAAATATTGAGTATTTTGAATGAAGTGATTGAGGTTCTTCCTCTGGGGTATCTGTAGACCCTGAAGCAGCAGTACCTGGGATACCGCCGGGCCTTCCTGGAGGACTCCACGGACGTCTTCGAGTCCAAGCGGGTGGCCAGCAAGAAGTGGCAGAGTGCCCCACGCATCACCACTGGCCCCGCCCCCTTCAGCAGCATCCCCAATGCGGCGGCGGTCGCCATGGCAGCCACGCTGAGCCAGCAGCAGCAGCCCGGCCCAGGTCTGACCTCCGCCTTCAAGTTCTAGAACCCTGACCCCCTCACCTTTTGACCTTTCACCTTACCACCCCTCAGTCTGACAGCAAGAGGGGGGAGGAGAGAGATGTAGGGGGAGAGAAGGAAAGTGGGACAGAATAAAAATGTAGCCAGTGCCCAACTTTTAGGTTAGTTTGTCTTTTCTTTCTCTGGAAAGAGGGAGAGAAATGGAGGGAAGGAGAATGTAAAAGCAACAGTAAGTTCCAAACCGTGTTCAGTTTGTCTTTCTCCAGTGGTTCTGCTCTATACGTGTGAGAAGACCTTTTCCTCACAGGCATTAGACCCAAAGCAATCTTTCTGCGGTAGTGTTGGAACTGCCTGTTCATCAACGTAGCAGGGGCCATTACTTGGCTCTCTGCTTTCCCTTCATCTCCCCCTCTCTCTCTGTCTCTCTGTCTCTCCCTCCATAAGAGAAGCACTTAACAGTTTCTCAGTGAATCTGTGGCTTTTTAAGATGATTGAAAAAGTGTAGAGTGCTCAGATTACTGGAGATGAGACTAAAAACAAGGAAGGCAGGACTCATATCACTGGGTATTCATTCACAGCTCTCATCTGTCCCAGACACTCTAGACTATAATCTTTTGAATACTTGGAGGCTACATTCTCTTTGGGTTCATTCGCTTAATTTATATTGAATGGGTTCTTGATTATCTATATTTATTGAAGGTGCTTTTTTGTGAAGCTTAACTGCTTTGGTTTTATTGAATAAAATATCATAGGTAGTTACTCTGGACTTAGTCTGGATGGTGTAACGTGGTGGTTCCAAGTGAGTGTGCTCTGTGTCTTCGATTAGGACGCAACTGTCCAAATCGGTTTAGTTCGGAAATTGGGTCTCAAACTTTTATAAATTATTATTAGGATTTTCCTGAACAAACTGGTTTAGATTAGGACACAGTTGTGTCTGTGTGTTTTCATAAAGCAGTAATGTAGCTTTCACTGTGTGGTAGCAGTCTTGATAAGCACTTAAATCACACACACTCATTCTCTCACACACACACACCAGCCTTAGACCAGCAGATCTCCCTTCCCAACTAGGTTGTATGTAAATGAGTAAAGATTTGTCTTTTTTCTCGGCATCTGGCATCTTGTCTTTGATTGACATGCTTCACCTATATTTCAGGATGACATTTTAAAAGTTCAAGACGATCTGACAGTGTATAGCTTAGTGTTTTAAAGAAGATATTATCATTTACTGCACAGGTCTTGCATCAAAAGGGTGTTTTAATTTCAGTGAAAGATTTTAACTGTTGAACATATGCATTCCTTTTTGTAACAACGGCAGCGTCTTTAGTTGTAATAGCAATAACAGCAGGCTCTGGTTGCTAGTGGCCAGGTGTGTGCTTGTCTGTGTGTGTGACTGTATCCGCGTTGTAGACAGGACAATGACTGCCTCAGCCGGTAATAACCGTTGTACAGTAATTTTAACCACAGACAAGACACCCACTTCTACCTGACAGTCCATATCACTTTCAATTCATCACTATGCATTCTACAATAACCTTTTGACTAAGATAATGATTGTGATTTATCAGTATTTCCTACACACACTACTTAACACTGGCAGGTGGTCTACCATGCAGGTCTACCTCACTCCAGGATATAGATGGCAGAGGGGCTGATGACGCACAGTCCATCTGTACAGATGGAACCTAATTCTCTTTAGTTCCATAATCCATTCTATTTAATAGAAGGGCTACGGTGTTACGTCACTCACTAGTTTTACAGGGGAGAAACCGAGTGAACGTGCTGCTCGTATCGACTGCCTTGGGAAGGCCAGTTGGATCATTAGTGCCAAAAATCAGTATTTTTCTCTATTCAGAGTCGGCCATTTTGTGCTCCGAGATTAACCAACTGCTGCTCTGGACTGATCCGTCTGTCCTCCATTTCACGCTAGCATTCCAGAACCACCGAAACTTTGATTGTTCTAGAATGAGTAGCTAAATGGTTGTGAAACTGGAACACGTAAATTAGTTCTGGAACTCTGTGGTTGGTTTCTGGAACTCGTGGTCTGCTCTACATAGCAATCTCCTGTTAATGTGACAGGGCTGGCTAACAGGACTATGATGAATGTCTTGGGGCTTTTTGAAGGGGTTCAATGAGCTCAGAAGGTCCGATAGATTTTTTTTTTTTAAATCCCAGCCCCCGTCCCTGCAGGAGGCCTTTTGGTAGGCCGTCATTGTAAATAAGAATTTGTTCTTAACTGACTTGCCTAGTTAAAGAAATGACTACTAGTTGTGGTTGGACTGACTGGCTGAGAGACTGTCCGTCCACTCAGACAGTGTTCAGACTCAGAGGAATAGCTAGTTGGAGCCAGTGAAGTGCTGGGATGTTTGTAGAACACTGGTATTGGCTGGGGAAAGTGTATTTTCAGACAAAAACACAGATGCCAATTCTGTGGCCTGTTCAGGAGGGTGTGACGTTGCAGAACGTTCAGATAGAAATGTGTTGTAGAATAGGGAGTCATATCAGCTCTATTCATTACATTTCTGTCTTCAACGTACAGAACGTGTCGCATCACTGAACACACCCCTCATCTTCACTCTGGTTCAGAGTGCTTTTGTTTAGAATGGTGTGTTTAATCTAAATATAACCAATGCTTGTTGTTGACGATGATGCATATATCTGATACTATATAATATTGTGTGCCTTTTGAAACTAGACGTATATTAATAATAATTTTGCGATGCATTTTTCCTAGCACATGCTAGTTCCTTCACTCTTGGAATCTTGAATAGTTTTGGAAAACTTGTGAAATGCAATATAGCGGCTAGGAATTAACAATCGGTTGTGTCCTTTAACTGTGTCTGTTTATATGTAAGTGGTATTGCTTTAAATTGACAATAAATCCGTTTTAAAGGAGCGACTTTGTCTTTGTTTCTTTTTGACTGGTAAATTACTGATTTTTGAACACCCAATTGGATTTAAGAGAATTAATGAGTACACTTTTTGGATGATGCTAAAAACCAAGCTGTTTGCATCTCTAAAATCCAATTTGAGAAACGATACAGGTGCACGGAGGTTCAGAGTGAAGGAACTAGCAGACATGTTTCTACCACAGTCACATTTGTTTGACCATTTTATCTGTGAAAATCTATCCACAGTTGCTAATGTATTTGTAGAAATGTGTAGGGATTATCTCAAAGGGAACAACTTCGATGTGGCAGTAAGGTTAGTGTTGGGGTGAGACAGGAGGTTGGGCTTAGACGTAGTCTGGTGGAATGTGATACAGAACCACTGATCCACGGGGTCCTGACATGTTACTCTGTTCACTCTCTTGTGGACACACACACACACAGCCTATATCACTACTGAACGTTGCAGAGGAGAGGGGGAACTTGACTTCAGTAACACACACACAAACGGACACTCCCTAGTCCAGAGGAGTAAGCTGTGTGCTCTCTCTGTCTCAGGGAGCCAGGTGTCCCTGGGGTCTGGCTTGGGAAACCCCTTTGCCTTGGGAGTGGGCTCTAGCTTGGGCACCTCAGGTCTCGGAGGTACTACCTCTCTTTTTACATCTAGTCTTTTCCTCATCCATCGCTACTATGTATCTTTTCTCACTGTTGCTTTCTTTAGATCTCACTCGCAACCTCCCTCCATTTCTCCCCCTCTTTGTGTGTGGAAGACTGTTGGCAGTGTTAGGAATGTATGTGGTGTGAGTTAAGCTCTTCACTATCTAGGGCTGAAACAGTCTGCCTGTAGCTGTGGTATGTAGTGGGTCTCTATGCTTTACTCTCGTCATTGGAGACAGTTCCTTCTACTATACCCTGTTTGTGAGAGCCATTACAGAGGCTTAGCTACTGTTCTTTCTCTCACTCTTGCAGTAGTTGTGTGTGTGTGTGTGTGTGTGGTGTGTCCATGAAGCTAAGCTCTCTCCCTCATGTAGTAGCAGCATAGTGAGTGTGTGTCCCTAAAGCTTGGCTCCCTCAATCTCTCTCCCCTGCAGTGTTTGGTGGGGGTCCAGGTTTCGGGGGGGTAGCGACGGGGGGCTCCTCATTTGGTTTCTCCTCTGCCAGCAAGCCCTCGGGAGGGAGCCTGAGTGCAGGTACACACACACACCTTACCTCCTTGTGCAAGCTCTCTGGAGGGTGTTTTAGCAGAGACACACACTCCCTGTGAGCATACTCATTATTTGAATAACTCACGTCCTCTTCTGTTTCTCCTATCTCCTTGTCTCCAGGTTTTGGAAGCAACAGTACTTCAGGGTTTAACTTCAGTAGCCCCGGCCTCAACGCGTCTGCAGGCCTGACGTTTGGCGTGTCCAACCCTCCCGCCACGGGCTTCGGCACTGGAGGTCCACTGCTGCAGCTCAAGAAGCCCCCGGTGGGAAACAAGAGGGGCAAGAGATAAGAGGGGCAAAGGGAACGGTTAGGATTTGGGGAGGGTGATCCTAGATCTGACTTCCAGAACTGTCCAAGGTTGTTTAATGGGTCACAGTCCATGTAGGTGGATTTGGGAGGGTACGTTTATTTTAGACCTGTGCCTAAGGGCGACTTCTAGAGCTGTCCAAGGGAGGTCGGGGTGTAACAGTCTGTCCCAGATCTTTATTTTTATACCAGACGGGGGAGCAGAGGGTTTGAGGGAGGGGGGTTATGCAGGACCAGGGTAGAGGGAATGAGGAGAGGGAGTCCTCGAGCAGAAAAAAAGATCAGCACATTTGGATAAGGTTCATAACCTGTGTTTTGTTCTTTTTAAATGTCCTCATTATTGTTTCATCATGATTGCTTAGTTTTTGTAGAGTTTTTATTTTATACTCTTTGTAAGTGTTTGTTGTGTGTGCAAGGATGCATGCAAGGGAGAGAACTGGCTGTGCTGAATGTCCCACACAGCCTCAAATTAGAACCTGAAAGGGCACCAGAACACACCAAACATGCACAAACACATACGTACATTTCCTGTCAAGTGTGAATTTATGCAGTATGGTTCTCAATAGACCGTGGTGTTGTTTTAGGGCTGGTGGATGATGAGGGTATTACGGTCTGTGCTTTTTCGTTGTCTATTCTGATCCTCTCTGTTACCAAATAGTGATGTCATCCTGTTCTATTCATTTGAGTTGATAAGTGTAAACCTGTATTTTCAAACATCAGTTTAATAATAAAATTCCTGATGTTGATGGTTTTCCTTTGTCTGTCTTTGTTGAAATGTTTCTCTTATGAGCAGAGGTCATGTATCAAGTGTTTGGAAAGATAGTCTGCTGTTTGCCTGTTTACAATGCCACCTGGCGGTTGAACAAAAATTTTGCGGCAATACATGTCACCTTTCTGGTCCAATCACCGAAGCTTACTGTTGCAATGTGACCTTGAGGGCAAACGTTTGCAATGAAAATCGGGTTGTCCATCTCTAAACCAAATCAACTTATGTAATTTAGCAATTTTCCTATTGTTTTTTTGCCACCAAGAGAGATATTCGATTCCATTTTTGTAGTAACTAAACTGATTACATGACTTGGTTAGCCGTGTTTTTATGTCTGCTAAACATGACTAGCTAAGACCGTGCACTAGTTAATACTATTTATACTAGCTAATATTTTGTAATGACCCGACTAGATCATAAAGGAACAATTGTCCAGACTGAGGCTTGAGTTTATGAATTGAGGGTTTATTAACCCAAATTTACACAGGCTACTGTTTGGCCGTAGCCCACGCCAAATAAATGAAAGACCCCACAAACCAACTGTGACCTTCTCTTAGGAAGGCCAGACGTAAGAGCGAACAATGGCTAAACCTGGTCTTAATTTCCAATGCTCCATCCCCCTGCCCAGCCCCCTCCGCCACTCCGCCAACCGCCAGGATGCCCGGCATCAGAACATTCCAGGCATTCCCGTGATTGGCAGATAGTTGATTGGCATGTCGGACCCCACGAACACTGGTATAACAACCCACTACTGTTTGTGAGGGTCACTACACAGCCCCCCCCACCACAAAGTCCCTCGTCCCCGAGGGAACAAACAAAGTCTCTGAAGCGACCCGGAGGTCTCCTTTGCCTGCGTGGCCGTGATGGTCGCAGTGTCCAGATGTGAAACAGGGGGCTCCATCCGTGGCAGGGGGCTGCCCCTCTGGGACCCAGGGGATGAAGGAAGTGATATGGGGGACAAGGAATGGGGAATGCAGTCCGTGGCTCCGGGGAACCACGCTGTGACACAGGGAGGGAGACCGGGGGAGTGGGCTGTCTGGAGCCTTGTCTGGGGCACCTGGGGGTGGGTGCCTGGAGAATGTCATTGCCAGAGAGGGGAATTGTGGGGGTCCCTGGGGTTTGGGGAGAAGAGGCCCCTCTGTATGGGGCTAACCTATCCCGGTGCAGTGCCACCTTTCTCCCCCTGGGAGGAAGCTGCACCCGGTAAACAACCTCCCCTCTCCAGGACGCTGCAGGGTCCCACCCAGTGACTGTCCAACTTGGGGCATCAGCCTTTTTTTCTTAGGGGGCTGTAGACCCAGGCCAGCTCCACAGCCACAAAGTGCCTTCCCCGGGTGTGCACGTCGTAGTTCCTTTTCTGCCTCACACCTGCATTCACCAGCTGCTCTCTGGCGAAGGTGTGGGCTGTCTCCAGGCGGTCCTGGAGTCTCCGGGCATACTCCGGCCCCGGGAGAACATGAGGGCTATCCAGGGGCCGACCAAACGCCATCTCCCGCAGGGGAGCGGATCTCTCTCCCCAGCATGAGGAGGGCAGGAGGTGGAGTCTTGACAGCGGAGCGGCTTGCCATGAGGACCATAGGCAGGTACTTGTCCCAGTCACGCTGGTGTTTGGCAGAGACGATGGCCAGCTGCTGCCCAAGCGTTTTGTTGAAGCGCTCCACAAGGCCATCACTTTGAGGATGGAGAGGAGTAGTGCGGGACATAACCAGCCTCTCACACATAGTGGTGAACACATGGGACTCAATGTTTCTGCCTTGGTCGCTATGGATGGACTCTGCAGCTCCAAACCTGCTGAACATCCCCGCTGTCAGGGCGATGGACGATGGTCGATGGACGATGGTCTCTGCCACCTGGTCAGGCAGAGCATAGGCCTCGGGCCATTTTGTGAAATAGTCCATGGCCGTGAGCACCCAGCGGTTTCCACTGTCTGTGGTGGGGAACGGCCCAACTACATCCACTCACACCCTGTCCATGGGAGCCCCAACTGGGAACTGTTGGAGCTGAGCATGAGAGCGGCCTGGGGGGCCATTTCTCGCTGTGCAGTGTTCACAGCGGAGGCAAAAGTCCTCCACATCCCTCTTGTGCTGCCCCCAGTGAAAGCCCTGGCGGAGGCGGCGGAGTGTCCCAAAGTGTCCAGTCCCCACCCCCCCATGAGTAGGTCTGTGTCCCGTCCCTGCTGCTGCCCCCATTCAGCCACGTCGACAGTCTGCAGCTCACAGCAGACAGGTCGCTCGCCCGACACACTGAGGCACAGGCCCCCTCCTCTGCACTCATTTCTCTCTCCCGTCCCTCTCTCCGCTCACAGTGGCGGCAGATGTCTGCAGTACAGGGCCGATGGGACTTGGCGTTGGAGTGGCGTGCCCCTGCCCTGTGCACCGCTGACGCTGGCAGGTGGGGGTGGGCCAGTCTCGGACAGCCCCCACCTTGTCCTTCATGGTGCTGATCCCCTCCTTCCCCACTCGGTGACCCAAGAAGGGCACCTCTCTCCTCATGAAATGGCACTACTCGGGGTGGAGCTTCAGACCTGCGGCAGCCACCCGCTCCAGCACACGCCGAAGCGTCACCAGGGCTGACTGGAAGGAGCTGCCATGGGCCAGGATGTCATCGAGAAATACCAGACACTGCTGACGGGGGATGCCATCCAGCACCCTGTCCATCAAACGCTCAAAAGAAGCTGCAGCGTTGCACAGGCCAAAGCACAGGACCTTGAACTGCCAGTGTCCTCTGTTAGTGGAGAACACAGTTTTTGCTAAGGCCTCTGGGGAGCGGGGCACCTGCCAGTAGCCACTGCGGAGGTCTAGTGAGGAGAACCAGGTGGACCCCCTAACCAGGTCCAGCGACTCATTGATATGGGGTATGAGTCCTTCCTGGTTACCTCATTCAGCTGCCTGTAGTCCGCACAGAACCTCAGCTCTCCCCCTTCTTAGGAACCATGACGATTGGTGCCGCCCAGGGGCTGTCTGAGGGCTCGATGAAGTCTTCCCGCTGCATCTCCAACACAGCCTTGTCTGCCGCCTCCTGGCGTGCCAGCGGGATACGGTGGGGACGCATCTTGATGGGTCGAGCATCACCTGTGTCGATCTCATGCTGCACAAGATGAGTCTGACCCACCTCTTCCTCACTCAGCGCAAAGCTGTCTCTGAATTCAAACAGCAACTGCCACAACCGTTCCTGCTGCTCGGGGTCAAGACCAACACTTTTCCTCCCCCATATCTCCCTCACTGCAGACAGTGTCCTCTCCCATCTGGGGTAGCTGGGCTGGGGGGCGCGACCCGGACTAACGGAGAGATGGAGGTAGCTGGGGGAATGTAACACACAGCCGTAGGTGACAGGGGGTCTGGGGAAAAGTCACACAGATGTGGGGGAGGGGGGGCAGTCTCTGCTGCTTTAACTGTTGGAGTAAAGGGTTTGTTGGGTTGAGTGAATGTGACATTAGGGGGGGCCATGGTGACTGCCGGCCCTCCCTGAAAGCTCAGTGTGCCCCCATTTAGGTCTAGCTGGTAGCCTGTGCTCCTAAGAAAGTCCAACCCCAGGATACAAGGGTCTTGCACAGCCGCCACCCACACAGGATGACGCACAGACCTGCCCCCTACTGTCAGAGTCAGTAGTCCCTTCCCTTTCATGGGTGCCAGCTCACCTGTGACTGTGCGGAGCTGCACAGTTATGGGCTCACACTGAGTCCAACCTGGCACAATATCCGGCCTGACCAGAGTTACTGTGGACCCAGTGTCCACCAGGGCACCCCCTCCACAGTGACAGGGACATGACAAAAGTCCCCAACACAGGTCCGGCGACACCACAACAACAGGCTCCAGACGCTTGCCCTCGTCTGCTTCTGGGGGAAGTGGAACCTTGCTTCCCCGTCTGTGCCAGTGGGCTCCTCCTGAAGAAGATGGTAGTTGGGATAGAAAGCCAGGGGTCCGTACTACCCGGTCTATGCAGACCGCGAGCCGTTTCCCTGAGCTCTGGGGGACCTGAGCCGTTTCCCTGAGCTCTGGGGAACATGGGCAATCCCGGCGCAGATGGCCTGGCTGGCTACAACCCCAGCAGACCCTTGGACCAGGGTGTGTGTTTCGAGCTTTTCCGGCTCTGGGCTGCTCTGCCTCACAGTCCAACCAGAGGGTCTTTCTCCCTGCACCCCACCAAAGCCCCAGCTGAAGCCCCAGCCTACACCAGCTCCCTCTCCAAAGCCATCTCCAAGGCTATCTGCAATGACTCAGGATGAGCCAGCTGGGTCTGTATGTGCAGCTCCGTAGGAGAGAGCTCCTGTATGAACTGGTCCTGTGCTAGCTCGCTTTGCACGGAGGGGGGCATGTGAGCATATGCCCGCCGAGACAGGCTTTCAATGTCATTAGCTAGCACCCGTAGAGGCTCTCCAGGCTGCCTGCATCTATTACTTAGTTCGGAGCGCAGTAGCCTGGGCTGTACACACTGTCCATAGCGCCTTCTCAGTGCTCCCACTAAAGCACCATAATCATGTCTGTCCTTGGGGCTAATCAATATCAAACAGGCCAGAGCTTCATCCATGTGAGGCATAAAGCCAACTGCAGTGCCCTTTCTTCATCCGACCACCCCCCTAAATGAACTAACAGTTCAAACTGAGCATGAAAAGCTTCCCAATCTGCCTTACCAGAGTACTTCGGGGTCTTAACTGATACGGACACAGCCGGGAACTGGGCAGCCGGGAACTGGGCAGCCGGGAACTGGGCGCCGCCATGTTTGTTTACATCCTGAACCCCAAATTCCTCGTTCCGCCGTGTCGACGTCACCCCTTCGGTCCGCCCACCAGAATCCGTGCAAAACAGTCGACGAAGGACTAATGCCCGTTTCAGCCACCATCACTCTAACGTCCTCCCTCAAGCAGCCTCTGGGTTCCGACGCCCTGGCGATCTCCTCAGACAGATCCTCCAACGTCCTCCCTCAAGCAGCCTCTGGGCTCCGACGCCCTGGCGATCTCCTCAGGCAGATCCTCCAACGTCCTCCCTCAAGCGGCCTCTGGGCTCCGACGCCCTGGCGATCTCCTCAGACAGATCCTCCAACGTCCTCCCTCAAGCGGCCTCTGGGCTCCGACGCCCTGGCGATCTCCTCAGACAGATCCTCCAACGTCCTCCCTCAAGCGGCCTCTGGGCTCCGACGCCCTGGCGATCTCCTCAGACAGATCCTCCAACGCCCTGGCGATCTCCTCAGACAGATCCTCCAACGCCCTCCCTCAAGCGGCCGCTGGGCTCCGACGCCCTGGCGATCTCCTCAGACAGATCCTCCGACGCCCTGGCCATCTCCTCAGACAGATCCTCCAACGTCCTCCCTCAAGCAGCCTCTGGGTTCCGACGCCCTGGCGATCTCCTCAGCCAGATCCTCCGACGTCCTCCCTCAAGCGGCCTCTGGGCTCCAACACCCTGGCGATCTCCTCAGACAGATCCTCCGACGCCCTGGCGATCTCCTCAGACAGATCCTCCGACGCCCTGGCGATCTCCTCAGACAGATCCTCCGACGCCCTGGCGATCTCCTCAGACAGATCCTCCAACGTCCTCCCTCAAGCAGCCTCTGGGCTCCGACGCCCTGGCGATCTCCTCAGCCAGATCCTCCAACGTCCTCCCTCAAGCAGCCTCTGGGCTCCGACGCCCTGGCCATCTCCTCAGACAGATCCTCCAACGTCCTCCCTCAAGCAGCCTCTGGGCTCCGACGCCCTGGCGATCTCCTCAGCCAGATCCTCCAACGTCCTCCCTCAAGTGGCCTCTGGGCTCCGACGCCCTGGCCATCTCCTCAGACAGATCCTCCGACGTCCATGCACACAGATCCTCCTTGACAGCCTCCGACGCCCTCCCTCAATCGGCCGCCTCCGACCTCTACAGATCCTCCGATTGCCTCAGACAGATCCTCCGGCGACGCCCTGGCCATCTCCTCAACCCCCCTCAAGCAGCCTTCTCACCTGGCGATCCTCAGACAGATCCTCCGAGTCCTCCCTCAACGGCCTCAGCTATCTCCTCAGACAGATGACTAACGATCTCCTCAACAGATCCTCCGTTTTCCTCTGACACCAATGTGTCTGACGATCCTCCGACCCCGATCTCCTCAGTCCTCCGCCCACCAGAAGATCCTCCAACGTCCAAAACAGCCTCTGACGATCTCCTCAGACAGATCCTCCGAAGGACTAATGCTCATCAGACAGATCCTCGTCCTCCCTCAAGCAGCCTCTGGGATTCCGACGCCCTGGCGATCTCCTCAGACAGATCCTCCAACGTCCTCCCTCAAGCAGCCTCTGGGACAGATCCCGACGCCCTGGCGATCTCCTCAGACAGATCCTCCAACGTCCTCCCTCAAGCGGCCTCTGGGCTCCGACGCCCTGGCCATCTCCTCAGACAGATCCTCCAACGCCCTCCCTCAAGCGGCCGCTGGGCTCCGACGCCCTGGCGATCTCCTCAGACAGATCCTCCGACGCCCTCGCGATCTCCTCAGACAGATCCTCCGACGCCCTGGCGATCTCCTCAGACAGATCCTCCGACGTCCATGCACACACACCTCCTGGTCTCCGACGCCATCTCCTCAGCCAGATCCTCCAACGTCCCCTAAGTGGCCTCTACACCCTGGCCATCTCCTCAGACAGATCCTCCGTCCATGCAAAGCTTTTTGGCCAACCCCGTTCTCACCTATGGTTTTTCAGCTACCTATGGTAGCTAGCCACAGACGTCAGCTATCTAGCTGACTAACTTTTAACAACGTTTTTACTCTGACACCAATATAATGACCTGACTAGATCATAAAGGAACAATTGTCCAGACTGAGGCTTGAGTTTATGAATTGACGGTTTATTAACCCAACTTTACACAGGCTACTGTTTGGCCGTAGCCCACACCAAATAAATGAAAGATACCCCACAAACCAACTGTGACCTTCTCTTAGGAAGGCCAGACGTAAGAGAGAGAACAATAACTAAACCTGGTCTTAACTTCCAATGCTCCATCCCAACCCCCCTCCACGCCCCTCCGCCAACCGCCAGGATGTCCGGCATCAGAACATTCCAGGCATTCCCGTGATTGGCAGATAGCAGGTTGATTGGCATGTCGGACCCCGCGAACTGTTAAGTACAACACAACCCACTAATAGCCTAACACATAATACACAGCTGTCTGTGCGGGTCGCTACAATATTATCACAGCTTGAATAACATTTAATTCCCACTTTATTTCCCAGCAATGTCTTCTCCAGATACTATGTACTGTTCCCAGCAAATCAACATCCCCCACTGAACTACCAGACATCCTCAAACAGTTCACCAAAGCTGCCATCAGAACGTAAGTACAGGCTACAGCCTCCCTGCATGTGACTGGACTGTAGAAGAGTTAAAAAGGTTCGCCCATCAAACTTCAAATGATCAGAATAGAACAACCCGTTTGAGGGTCAGTGGCCCAAGCCCGCGAACAGGAATATTCCAAGTTCAGACAGAAGGGGGAGTCAGACTGCTATGATCGCCAGGAACATTACTTTTGGTGTCTATTTTTAATTGTTGCGCTACTGGTGCTGCCTGTTGATGTTAGGTAGGCAGCTACAGTAGTTGAATGATGTTAACATCTTCAGGTTTTGTTTCATTAAATGTATTTTATTTCATCTGGGTGCTTGCATCACCTACTAACACCCTGGTACTACCCGTAGCTCCCGTTCTCCTCAGTCGAGAAAACACTGAGAGAAAGGTTGCAGATTACTCCTTTGTAGAAGTCCATAGCGTCAAATCAATAAAAACATCCAAGGTTAATCCTGAAGATAATGTTAATATGGAGTGTGAGACTATTGAAACATGTAATTTAAGAGTTGTATTGTTATTAATATACACTGCTCAAAAAAATAAAGGGAACACTTAAACAACACAATGTAACTCCAAGTCAATCACACTTGTGTGAAATCAAACTGTCCACTTAGGAAGCAACACTGATTGACATTAAATTTCACATGCTGTTTTGCAAATGGAATAGACAACAGGTGGAAATTATAGGCAATTAGCAAGACACCCCCAATAAAGGAATGGTTCTGCAGGTGGTGACCACAGACCACTTCTCAGTTCCTATGCTTCCTGGCTGATGTTTTGGTCACTTTTGAATGCTGGCGGTGCTTTCACTCTAGTGGTAGCATGAGACGGAGTCTACAACCCACACAAATGGCTCAGCTAGTGCAGCTCATCCAGGATGGCACATCAATGCGAGCTGTGGCAAGAAGGTTTGCTGTGTCTGTCAGCGTAGTGTCCAGAGCATGGAGGCGCTACCAGGAGACAGGCCAGTACATCAGGAGACGTGGAGGAGGCCGTAGGAGGGCAACAACCCAGCAGCAGGACCGCTACCTCCGCCTTTGTGCAAGGAGGAGCACTGCCAGAGCCCTGCAAAATGACCTCCAGCAGGCCACAAATGTGCATGTGTCTCAGCACTCCATGAGGGTGGGACGTCTACAGGTGGGGGTTGCGGTGTGTCAGTCATGGTGTGGGATGACATTTCTTTGGGGGGCCGCACAGCCCTCCATGTGCTCGCCAGAGGTAACCTGACTGCCATTAGGTACCGGGATGAGATCCTCAGACCCCTTGTGAGACCATATGCTGGTGTGGTTGGCCCTGGGTTCCTCCTAATGCAAGACAATGCTAGACCTCATGTTGCTGGAGTGTGTCAGCAGTTCCTGCAAGAGGAAGGCATTGATGCTATGGACTGGCCCGCCCATTCCCCAGACCTGAATCCAATTGAGCACATCTGGGACATCATGTCTCGCTCCATCCACCAACGCCACGTTGCACCACAGCCTGTCCAGGAGTTGGCAGATGCTTTAGTCCAGGTCTGGGAGGAGATCCCTCAGGAGACCATCAGGAGCATGCCCAGGTGTTGTAGGGAGGTCATACAGGCACGTGGAGGCCACACACACTACTGAGCCTCATTTTGACTTGTTTTAAGGACATTACATCAAAGTTGGATCAGCCTGTAGTGTGGTTTTCCAATTAAATTTTGAGTGTGACTCCAAATCCAGACCTCCATGGGTTGATCAATTTGATTTCCATTGATCATTTTTGTGTGATTTTGTTGTCAGCACATTCAACTATGTAAAGAAAAAAGTATTTAATAAAAATATTTCATTCATTCAGATCTAGGATGTGTTATTTTAGTGTTTCCTTTATTTTTTGAGCAGTGTAGTTTACAGAGTGCTAAAAGTGCTGCTGTTGCTAGCTAGCGTGCCTTTCTGTGATGCAGACGGTTAGCTGAGCTGCCGACTGGTGCTGGCGTTGTATTATGGGAGATGTAGTTTTGGCTCTCTAAGGTCTAAATGGGATAGAGGCGATTTCACGTTGTAACTTGTTTGTGTTGCAGGGTTTTTGTACATGAGTTGTATTCTGGTACTGTCAACACTGAAAGCACCAAGCAATGTATTGGGGATGTGAGACAGGATATGTGTTTTACCTTTCTTCATGCTCCTGTATAGAACAGCTTGTCAGATGGTGCATTGGAGACTGATGTGTTCCTGTCCTGTCTTTTCACAATACTATTGCAGGTATGGTTCTATTGTCTAAGAATTAAGAGGATACATTTGTTGTATTAAGGACTGGTTATTATTTTATACTATACATTATGGCTTTATGTATGAATGTGATTTGAGTCTGAGAAAACACAGAGAGAGAAAGAACAACTTGTCAGATGGTGCATTGGAGACTGATGTGTTCCTGTCCTGTCTTTTCACAATACTATTGCAGATCAACATAAAAGCCAAAAAGACAGCCGTACATATAAAACCCGCTACAGGACCACCAAGAGAACGGGGCTTTTATGGTACAGGTTGTCGTACATTGGCTGTGTAACTACCCAGTATCTGAGCAGGGATAATGGGCAGGGTAAGGTGAAATTCTTTCATTAAAGTGTATCTGTTGTTGTTATATCAGGTACTTCTCTGCCCTGTCCAAAGGAGACATTCTACCAACCAAGGAGAGGCTGGAGAGGCCTGTCGCCACACAGAAGACAGATACCGGACTAACTCCAGGCCTGCTCAAGGTCCTAAATAAACAGATAGTCAGTAACCCACAGAATGACACCAGGCTTCCTCACTCATATTTGGTACTCTAGCTTGCCCCTATTAAAACTGTCCATGGTAGTTGAAAATTGAGAGGAACCAAGCTAATTGAACCCCTGTTCTCCCTCCTCTCTCCATATATGTTTCTAGCCTATTCCCAAGGAGACGATGAGTATGGAGGAGCTGCAGCAGAAGTGGAAGGGTCTGTGTCAGCCCTCAGAGCAGCTGGACACTGCTGGCTCTGGGGAACTTCTTTGCCAACATCCACTGGATGCAGTTATTTGCTCTGTAAGGGGTGATTGACTGGCTCCCATATGGCAGTCAGTCTCCAGAGAGAAACTGTGGTGTAGTTTGTATAAGTATCCACATGGAGGCAGTATTTCACTGTCTTGATGACCTGGGGTTTACTGACTTTTCTGTGTGTGTTCAGATCATCAATGCCTGAGGTATGCGTGTGAAATCCTGACAGAGTATGAGGGGGGTGGAGCGGCGACGATGCCCTTTGATCTGTTCGCAGGGCTGTACACCCTACCTGGCCCACCTGGGCGGAGAGATCCCCAGGACCAGATAGACAGCTTCCTAAGCAGCCTGCAGAAGCCTGTCTGAGTACACTACCCTACATACACTTTCTCTATCACTCTGTAGCTGTCTGTCTGTCTCTCTCTCTCACTATCCATCCCCCTCTGTCTCTACCTCTCTCATACTATCTATCCTGTTGTTCATTAGCCGTATAGGCCTAGTACAGTAATCTCATTGTTTTATAGCGCAAGAACATACCTGTAGTATTCACAGGACACCTGTACTGTGGATGGTACATTACATTACTAAGGCAGTCAATACCCTCTAAAATATCCTAACCCTAATTCTATTGGCTATCATTGCGTAAGATCTGATTACGTTATCTAACACTGCCTAAGACGATTGGGAATATACCCTCAACATGAGATGGTAGGGAAGAGGAGAGGGAGAGAGACGATAGGGAAGAGGAGAAGGAAGAAACAGAGCATAGCAGGAAAAAAGGGTTTACTACTTACTCTACAAATACATTCTCTAAATCAACATGAATTCAGGATCAGTGATTTTCTTCTCTATTAATGCTCAGATTTTTACAATAATAATAATTAATAGCCAGTGCTTGAATTATATCCCAAACAGAATGCTCTCAAGGTCATTGAGTTTGGTCCATATCTTATTGAGGTCAGGGACAAAGTCGTAGAGAAGTACAGATCAGGGTTGGGTTATAAAAAAATATCAGAAAGTTGCTGTGATATTACATGGAAGGCTACTGTATGTAAGTTAGTATCACTGTTTCCAATGACACTCGCTCCTGTCCTGACAGGTTAGTCGATAGTTAATTTGTCATGCTCATGACTTATCACTCAAGTGCCTGTTGCATTCACTTTCCACTTGGCATATTATGTGAAAGGTTCTGAGACAGAGAGATTGTCAGCTCTTGTGAAATGCAGATACAGTGTTCATATCAGTGGTCCTCTCGACAATAGAACAGACACTGATAAGGCTGGTGAGTGAGAGAGCCCCCAGATCATCTGTTCAAAGCTAAGACATGCACTGGTACACAGTAGCACATGCTGTAATACAACAGAAGATTGCCTGTGTGTGATAGTGAAAACAGACTAATCTCTCACTTTTTCTTTCCCATACAGTCGTCATGTAGGATGAGGAAATATTACAAGGAATTGACATCTATGTTTGACAATGTATCGAGAACTCTCATTGCATATACCAGTTGACTGCTTGCAGCATAGAAAAATCATCTCTCTAGCATGAAGAAGCCTAGGTTGCCTTGCAAAAGCATTCACCCTCCTTGGCATTTTTCCTATTTTGTTTCATTGCAACCTGTAATTTTAAAATTATTTTTATTTGGATTCCATGTAATGGACATACACAAAATAGTCAAAATTGGTAAAGTGAAATGAAAAAAATTACTTGTTGCAAAAAATTACTAAAAATTCTTAACGGAAAAGTGGTGTGTGCATATGTATTCACCCCCTTTGCTATTAAGCCCCTAAATAAGATCTGGTGCAACCAATTACCTCCAGATGTCACCTAATTAGTTAGATTGCACACAGGTGGACTTTATTTAAGTGTCACATGATCTGTCACATGATCTCAGTATATATACACCTGTTCTGAAAGGCCCCAGAGTCTGCAACACCACTAAGCAAGGGGCTTAGTGGTGTTGCAAGAACGTGGCACCATGAAGACCAAGAAAGTGGCACCATGAAGATCAAGGAGCTCTCCAAACAGGTCAGGGACAAAGTTGTACAGATCAGGGTTGGGTTATAAAAAAATATCAGAAACTTTGAACATCCCACGGAGCACCATTTAAATCCTTGATTAAAAAATGGAAAGAATATGGCGCCACAACAAACCTGCCAAGAGAGGGCCGCCCACCAAAACTCACGGATCAGGCAAGGAGGGCATTAATCAGAGAGACAACAAAGAGGCCAAAGATAACCCTGAAGGAGCTGCAAAGCTCCACAGCGGAGATTGGAGTATCTGTCCATAGGACCACTTTAAGCCGTGACGCTCCACAGAGCTGGGCTTTACGGAAGAGTGGCCAGAAGAAAAATGTGAAAGAAAAAAATAAACATGTTTGAAGTTCGCCAAAAGGCATGTGGGAGATTCCCCAAACATATGGAAGAATGTTAGACTAAAATTGAGCTTTTTGGCCATCAAGGAAAACACTATGTCTGGCGCAAACCCAACACCTTTCATTGCCCCGAGAATACCATCCCCACAGTGAAGCATGGTGTTGGCAGCATCATGCTGTGGGTATGTTTTTTATCGACTGGGAAACTGGTCAGAATTGAAGGAATGATGGATGGCGCTAAATTCTTGAGGGAAACATGTTTCAGTCTTCAAGAGATTTGAGACTGGGACGGAGGTTCACCTTCCAACAGGACAATGACCCTAAGCATACGGCTAAAGCAACACTCAAGTGGTTTAAGGGGAAATATTTAAATGTCTTGGAATGGCCTAGTCAAAGCCCAGACCTCAATCCAATTGAGAATCTGTGGTATGACGTAAAGATCGCTGTACTTCAGCGGAATTGGAGCAGTTTTGCCTTAAAAATGGGCAAAAATCACAGTGGCTAGTTGTGCCAAGCTTATAGAGACATACCCCAAGAGACTTGCAGCTGTTATTGCAGCAAAAGGTGGCCCTACAAAGTATTAACTTTGGGGGGGGGGTGAGTATAGTTATGCACGCTCAAGTTTTCTGTTTTTTTGTCTTATTACTTTACAAGAAAGAATATTTTGCATCTTCAAAGTGGTAGGCATGTTGTGTAAATCAAATGATACAAACCCCCCCCAAAATCCTATTTTAATTCCAGGTTGTAAGGCAACAAAATAGGAAAAATGCCAAGGGGGTGAATACTTTCGCAAGCCACTGTATTACAATGGGGGTTTCGTGCCAGACAAAGTGTTTCTTGAATCTGTGCCAGGGTTTCATTGGGTTAATCTAGTTCCCTGGCGAGCCTGTCACTGATGCTAATGTAATAAACTCCTTTACCTCACAACACCCTGTCATCCCATTGGCTGTTGGCAGCGCTGCTTAATAAGCCCTGTGATCTGAATTGCTCCTGACAGCGCTTGATGAGCTCTGTAATCTGATTGGCTTATTGCAGAAATTGGTTAGGCAATCCTGTGATTTAATTGGCTGCTGGCTGTTTTAGGTAAAGGAGTTCTTTGATCGAATTGGCTCTTGGCAGTGATGGAGTGAGGGAGCAGAAAAGGGTCTTGGTAAAGGTTACCCCTATTGGTTAAGGGTTATGGAGAGGTTTGGGTAGGCGTGCTGCTTATAGACACACCACATCATGGTGCCAAAGTCATAGACACTGCAAATCTCACAGGGAACACACACCCCTTGAGGCTGTTGAGGTGAGGGCTGGCTGGCTGGCTCTCTGGCTGCTGTGAGACAGACTGCAGCATGATGCCAAACCTGAAGAGCAGACAACTCACTGCTAGGGAATCTCTTAATCCCTAACACACACACTGCAACTCTCGCAGAGTACACACACACACAAACATCTGACAGTGAACACTTACACAAACACACATACCTTCAGAGAACAAGTTTACAAACACACAAACATAAGTCTCACACACACGCTAGCATAGGTCGGGCAAAGTTGAGGAAAGTAGGGTTTTCCTCTTTATCTTCCCAAATTAAGGGATGTAACCATATTACAGAATAGTATAGATACTAACCAGCGGTAGAGTGTAACCTTGGCTAGGTACAGGTATAAAACATGAGGTTTCCATGCTGTGAGTGTGGAGTGATCCAGCTAAGTTACAAGCCAGGTCAGGAAATAAGATCAGGGGGATTTTATGTTTCCGGGACTGGTTAGCAGCAGGCTAGAGGGGGCAGGAAGGGGGATCATCAGCACCCCTCCTCTTCTAACTACCCCCCCTCTAGTCTGGGCTCCATGCCGGGACTGGGGGCCATGGAAAGTTGTATATGTTTTTTCGTGACCAGGTTTTTAACATTTTGTTGAAATGATCCCTTTTATGCTGTGATCCCTTCTGTCCATATAATCATATTCATTTTGATCTATACCGGCAAGACTGATCCTGGATCAGCACTCATACTCTGAGATGCTGTGTGGATATGGGCCCTGGTCTCTTCATTGCTCCTTAGGTATCTCACGACTGAAGCTTGTGCACAAGACACCATAGACCTCAATTACAGTCTATGTGTAGCTTTGTAGAGTTAGTGGGCTGGGGTCCTAGAGAAGAATTTGTTGCACAACAGCAGCCTCCACTTTACTGCAGCCTGTCCCTGGGAAATAACATTTCTAGGGAGGTGACGCTATCACAAAATAGTAGGTAGGAAGGAAGGAAACGAAGGAAACGAGTGGCCAGGGCCAGAGAGAACACAAAGCCCTCAGTGAGGAGAGGGAGTAACTAGGGAGATGAAACAGGAGGAGAGAAAGAGAAGATAACAACAAAGAAAGAGTTGGACCCAAAGGGAGGGAGAGTGGAAGGAAAACAACTTTTGTCCACTGGCAACATGCTGTCAGGGTAGGTCACAGCTAACAATACAGTAAGGTCTCTCTCCTCTACAGCAACTCATTTTCTTTGTTCTGCCAAGGAGGAATGGTGCAGCCAGCTGACTTCAGGGATGGGATTTGTCCTGAAATGTCCTTTTGTTCTGAAATCAGGAATTCCTGCTTTTCTGTCATCATCCTCCATTAAAAGACCGTTGGAATTGACGACCGATGCCGCCCCCAAAAGCAGTATCCCATTTTCCCTGACTTTGTATGTTGTCTTGAATTATACTGGTCTCTTTGTATTGTGGACTTGCCCTTTTCCAGACCAACAGACTGCACTGAGTAGGACCCAGGACAGATGACTTTCATATCCAGAGGCCTCATTCAAAGACCTGCCTGTCTATTGCCTGTCTATAATCATGTACTATGATCTGACTGCATGGCTGTCATGAACTGGTTCATTCTGTATGTGTGTATCTGTATCCATGTCCCATCTTATGTATCTGAATCCATGTCCCATCTTATGCATCTGAATCCATGTCCCATCTTATGTATCTGAATCCATGTCCCATCTTATGTATCTGGATCCATGTCCCATCTTATGTATCTGGATCCATGTCCCATCTTATGTATCTGAATCCATGTCCCATCTTATGCATCTGAATCCATGTCCCATCTTATGTATCTGAATCCATGTCCCATCTTATGTATCTGGATCCATGTCCCATCTTATGTATCTGGATCCATGTCCCATCTTATGTATGTGGATCCATGTCCCATCTTATGTATCTGGATCCATGTCCCATCTTATGTATCTGAATCCATGTCCCATCTTATGTATCTGGATCCATGTCCCATCTTATGTATCTGGATCCATGTCCCATCTTATGTATCTGAATCCATGTCCCATCTTATGTATCTGAATCCATGTCCCATCTTATGTATCTGAATCCATGTCCCATCTTATGTATCTGGATCCATGTCCCATCTTATGTATCTGGATCCATGTCCCATCTTATGTATCTGGATCCATGTCCCATCTTATGTATCTGAATCCATGTCCCATCTTATGTATCTGGATCCATGTCCCATCTTATGTATCTGAATCCATGTCCCATCTTATGTATCTGGATCCATGTCCCATCTTATGTATCTGGATCCATGTCCCATCTTATGTATCTGAATCCATGTCCCATCTTATGTATCTGGATCCATGTCCCATCTTATGTATCTGGATCCATGTCCCATCTTATGTATCTGGATCCATGTCCCATCTTATGTATCTGTATTCATGTCCCATCTTATGTATCTGTATCCATGTCCCATCTTATGTATCTGAATCCATGTCCCATCTTATGTATCTGGATCCATGTCCCATCTTATGTATCTGAATCCATGTCCCATCTTATGTATCTGGATCCATGTCCCATCTTATGTATCTGAATCCATGTCCCATCTTATGTATCTGGATCCATGTCCCATCTTATGTATCTGAATCCATGTCCCATCTTATGTATCTGGATCCATGTCCCATCTTATGTATCTGAATCCATGTCCCATCTTATGTATCTGGATCCATGTCCCATCTTATGTATCTGGATCCATGTCCCATCTTATGTATCTGGATCCATGTCCCATCTTATGTATCTGTATTCATGTCCCATCTTATGTATCTGTATCCATGTCCCATCTTATGTATCTGAATCCATGTCCCATCTTATGTATCTGAATCCATGTCCCATCTTATGTATCTGAATCCATGTCCCATCTTATGTATCTGAATCCATGTCCCATCTTATGTATCTGGATCCATGTCCCATCTTATGTATCTGGATCCATGTCCCATCTTATGTATCTGAATCCATGTCCCATCTTATGTATCTGGATCCATGTCCCATCTTATGTATCTGAATCCATGTCCCATCTTATGTATCTGGATCCATGTCCCATCTTATGTATCTGGATCCATGTCCCATCTTATGTATCTGAATCCATGTCCCATCTTATGTATCTGGATCCATGTCCCATCTTATGTATCTGGATCCATGTCCCATCTTATGTATCTGAATCCATGTCCCATCTTATGTATCTGGATCCATGTCCCATCTTATGTATCTGGATCCATGTCCCATCTTATGTATCTGGATCCATGTCCCATCTTATGTATCTGGATCCATGTCCCATCTTATGTATTTGAATCCATGTCCCATCTTATGTATCTGGATCCATGTCCCATCTTATGTATCTGGATCCATGTCCCATCTTATGTATCTGTATCCATGTCCCAACTTTTAATAAATGGTAAACACACAGTCAGACAAATACGCACATGTGCGTGTGAGTTCATACACATACAAACAAGTCGTGTTAATGAAGGGGATTTGCTCTGTGATTAGAATGTGTTAATTGCCACTCAGATGCTTGAATAAATGCAACTGGAAGCAGTAAACACACTCCACCTATCTCTCTCGTTCCTTTGCTTTCTCCCTCCTTTAGTGTCTACCTGGTGTTCTCTGCTCTGGCAAATGAACTTATACCTGCCGGTCAAAGAGCTACTAATAAACATATTAACACGCAGAAGATTGGTGCTTTATGGGAAAAGGGGAAACAACTCAGAGACCTGTATAAACGTACACACACGGTGTACTCAAACCCACACAGAGGCCAGGGTGTGTCTAAGTAGTCATAAGAGGGCTTTTGTACACTGCAGCACAGGGTATTCCAGGTGAGGGGATGGCTTGTTAGCGGATAGTTCACCTCAGAAATATATGTACTTTCTTTCTTTTTTTACAGACATTTTCCGACCTCCAAAGTAGAACCACTTTTGAGGGCTGAAAACAACTTTGGGTGGATCTATGCCTTTAAGGTGTTGTGTAGGCTCTGTGTTTTAAAGAAATTCATTGAGAGGTCTGTAGGTAGAGAGTGCATATATAGACATGTTTAAATCCCAGGTAAGATGCTGTTGTTGTGTTGAGGAACATTGACAAAGATGAAGAATATAGGCAGTATGAGATATTAGTTGTCATTTTATCTACTTATAAAGGCACGATCTTCATAGAAAAAATATATATACAGTGGGGCAAAAAAGTATTTAGTCAGCCACCAATTGTGCAAGTTCTCCCAGTTAAAAAGATAAGAGAGGCCTGTAATTTTCATCATAGGTACACTTCAACTATGACAGAAAAAATGAGAGTGAAAAAAAATCCAGAAAATCACATTGTAGGATTTTTTTATGAATTTATTTGCAAATTATGGTGGAAAATAAGTATTTGGTCAATAACAGAAGTTTATCTCAATACTTTGTTATATACCCTTTGTTGGCAATGACAGAGGTCAAACGTTTTCTGTAAGTCTTCACAAGGTTTTCACACACTGTTACTGGTATTTTGGCTCATTCCTCCATGCAGATCTCCTCTAGAGCGGTGATGTTTTGGGGCTGTTGCTGGGCAACACGGACTTTCAACTCCCTCCAAAGATTTTCTATGGGGTTGAGATCTGGAGACTGGCGAGGCCACTCCAGGACCTTGAAATGCTTCTTACAAAGCCACTCCTTTGTTGCCCAGGCGGTGTGTTTGGGATCATTGTCATGCTGAAAGATCCAGCCACGTTTCATCTTCAATGCCCTTGCTGATGGAAGGAGGTTTTCACTCAAAATCTCACGATACATGGCCCCATTCATTCTTTCCTTTACACGGATCAGTCGTACCGGGTCCCTTAGCAGAAAAACAGCCCCAAAGCATGATGTTTCCACCCCCATGCTTCACAGTAGGTATGGTGTTCTTTGGATGCAACTCAGCATTCTTTGTCCTCCAAACACGACGAGTTGAGTTTTTACTATTTTGGTTTCATCTGACCATATGACATTCTCCCAATTGTCTTTTGGATCATCTAAATGCTCTCTTGCAAACTTCAGACGGGCCTGGACATGTACTGGCTTAAGCAGGGGGACACGTCTGGCACTGCAGGATTTGAGTCCCTGGCGGCGTAGTGCGTTACTGATGGTAGGATTTGTTACTTTGGTCCCAGCTCTCTGCAGGTCATTCACTAGGTCCCCCGTGTGGTTCTGGGATTTTTGCTCACCGTTCTTGTGATCATTTTGACCCCACGTGGTGAGATCTTGCGTGGACCCCCAGATCGAGGGAGATTATCAGTGGTCTTGTATGTCTTCCATTTCCTAACAATTGCTCCCACAGTTGATTTCTTCAAACCAAGCTGCTTACCTATTGCAGATTCAGTCTTCCCAGCCTGGTGCAGATCTACAATTTTGTTTCTGGTGTCCTTTGACAGCTCTTTGGTCTTGGCCATAGTGAAGTTTGGAGTGTGACTGTTTTATACCGATAACAAGTTCAAACAGGTGCCATTAATACAGGTAATGAGTGGAGGACAGAGGAGCCTATTAAAGAAGTTACAGGTCTGTGAGAGACAGAAATCTTGCTTGTTTGTAGGTGACCAAATACTTATTTTCCACCATAATTTGCAAATAAATTCATTAAAAATCCTACAGTGTGATTTTCTGGATTTTTTTTTTCATTTTGTCTGTCATAGTTGAAGTGTACCTATGATGAGAATTACAGGCCTCTCTCATCTTTTTAAGTGGGAGAACTTGCCCAATTGGTGGCTGACTAAATACTTGTTTGCCCCACTGTATATACTGATGATTAGCATCTATAGAGCATTGACACGGGCCCACAGAAAATGCTTAGGTGTAAAGTTTTGGGTGCTGATCTGTTGAGTGACACCCCTTCCTCTGGCTGTCACACACCTATGACCCTCAGAACATGGGCTCGGGCCAGACGTTTACCTGTCCTTTACCCCCCAGGGGTTCTACTCTGATTGGCTGTCTGGGGATTCCAGGTGCGGCTCACAAGTCAAGATGAGATCAGGTGGGTCAGAATCACAGAGGACACAGAGTGATAGATTAATTACTACATATAAAGTGATATGGCAGGAACCAGGCAAGTTCTTATTGCCTCTGTCACGCACACAAACAAACAAACCAGCCAGGGCCACTGGATGTTTGTCTGCATCAGGCCTTTGACTACATCAGGAGGACCAGGAGAAAACAGGCCTGCTGAACTCTAAACAGCCTTGTCATTCACTCCTGTTGGATCTGATTAGCAATGGGCTGATACACTGCAGACTGATTTAGAGGCTGCATAGGCCTCGGGCGGCTAGGACAGCTGGGGCCGGGCCAGGGACAGATTAGGGTCAGATACACCAAGAGAGGAGAGTCCCTCTAGCAAGCAGACACACAGATCCACAGGCCATTTAACAAGCACAATACCACTGTCTTGGATTGGCATCATGAGTTGATGGAACCTTATTAAAAATGGATTGGTCAGTGAATCAATAGTCAGTTTAGGCCTACTTTAACTTGGCTTGTTCCACAAGTGTGAAAATGTGAAAAGTGGTTGTATGGTTGAATCAAGGATGGATATCTGAACTGTTGTAACTGTTCTACTGAGTGTCTGAGTCATTCACAGTGAGAACTAAGGTAATGTAGGGGGATTTCCTGACAGATCTCACATCATCCAGGAAACACAGAATGACTGCACAGACGTTTTACTTTGCTTTTGCAGTATGAATCATTCTAACGATGACCAATGTCTCATGAAAGGGTTGCAATGGGGTTGCCCCCATTTAGCTAAAATTATAATCTCAAAGTATTTCTGATGTCAACATTTCAGACAGAGCGGAATTAATCTGCTCAACCGAAAACGAAATGAGGGAAGGCATGAAGAGAGAGCCATGGAGAGGAGGGGCAGTTGGCTACGAAACTAATCGGATTATGGGACTACAGTTTATCGAGTGCCTGTTTTTCTACTCTGCGCGTTAGCTGGGTGAGTGTGGCTCTTTTACTTTGGGTACTGCTTGTCTATTGTTTTCTGTGCTAATGAGGAACACATTTTTTTGTTCGTACTGATGATGACATAACAAGAGTTGGCGTAACTCTTGGTTTACTTCGTGTCGGGAAAGGGGGATGTTGACTGTTGAATTGCAATTTAAATGACGGGCATTTAATTTTCTCACTGCTCCAGACGTGATGGAAAAACTTTCTATGTTTTATAAAATGAACAAAAACAATCAACTTTTGACTCCGGTGAAGGCTACAACCCGGTGTCGTTTAGGTTGGTATCCCAGGGACAGCGCAGCGATATGATTTCATGTTAATTTCTCTCTGGGATGCTGGAGTTGGACTATTATCAGGGGAATATTCCTCAACGGAGTAAAATCAGCAGTTTGCCTGTTAGATCGCATCACAACGAGTTGCCAAACCTTCACTGTCATTCAATTTCCAGGCTCTTTGCAAAGTTCAACTCATACTCCGCGTTGATGTTGGAAAAAACGTCCACGTGCTCTTCGCCCGAGATCCACCCATTCTTCCCCCCTGAGGAGGACAGCCACCTAGGGGGTTAGATGGTGCTGATCACGGATGAGAGAGACGGAGGTGGCTCCTCTACTACGGTCCGAGTCAAACAGCAGCAGCAGAACCCCAAAGGCGCCAGCGGCATCACCCAGGTCCATCCGACCATTACCGAGGAATCACCGTCCTTATCAGACGATGACTCATACCTCGGGTCCTGCGAGTCGGAGGGGGATGAGTACGAGGAATACGACGATTTCTCGTTATTACCGGACAGTAAAAGTATCGCTTCGGACGACTCCTTTTACCCACCGGACGATGTGTTCGCGGACAACGAGCGGACCCCCTCTCCACCGAGTCCTGAGCCGCTGACGTTCTTCCAGGCGTGCTGCACTAACAACGCCACGATAGTCCGGATCATGATCCGACAAGGTGTGGGGGTAGAGGAGGTGAGGGAGACGGATAAAAACAACAGGGTAAGTCGGGTTAAATGTGCCCATATGTTCTGTGTCAAATGTTTTTTTTATCGGAATATGTTCTGTTCTAATGCATTTATATCCAGTGGCTTCTCTTCCTGTCGTGGGTTTGGAGATTAGGTCGTTTGGCACTGCCTTGTACACAATGGTGCGTGCGGTGTGAACTCACCTGTGCGTAATTACGCATGGTCAAAGTGCATATCCAAAGTGATCAACTGTTGTATATTTGTTGAAGTACGTCAACAGTTATGTATTCACTCATGTGTATCAGTGTGTCGAGGGGTTAAACAAATATTTTTTAAAGCGTTTTAAGAACATGTCAGCCACAACAACAGTAATCAGATGCTTCATATAACTTGGCCATTGTAGCAGATATTTCAACTTTGAGAGTCATGATTAACATTAGATCCCAAAGTTAAACCTATTCTTCCCATCCAAGCTGAGCTGAGTTGCTAAAGTAGTTTGTTTGACAGTAGTAGTTTGACAGTTGTGTGTGTGTGTGTGTCTTTATGTGTCTGTCTGTGTTTTACTGTTTGTGGATGGATTCAGGGTACCTGTGAGAGAATCCGTGTAATATAGGTTTGCTTACTGACTTTCTAATATGAATCTCCCCACTGTCAATTAAAGGCCTGTACTGTTAAGACAGTGTTTTACAGAGACTCATGAGAAGAGCGTTCTCATTTAGGCCTACATGCTGTCCATTACAAGTCAATAACGGCTTTATAAATCTCATAGTAATAATGTATGTTTGATTTGACAATGCAAAGAGACCTGGAATACCAAGCAGGTAATACATGCTCTCAGTTGGATGTGGCTGTGTATCAATGATATATGTAAACCCTGGATTGCTGATACTATGTATTGGCCATTGAGAGGCTTTGAAGCCACTGTTCGGCCATATTGGCACTCCCCAGTAGGAGCAGTCCTCCATAGAAATGATTGGAATTCTACACTACAAGGGCAAGATGACATGTATTTCATATGTTTTTTTGTTGCTGTAGTGGGGACAGTATCATTAGTAATCTCAAAAAATTGTAATACAAAATATTTTTTACACTGGTGAGGGAGTGCCAAGATGGAGGCATCGTGGCGTCAACACAGCATCCCTTATTAGCCATCTAGTGTATACATAATTGTTCCTAAGTGGTTTTGCATTATTGTTACGACACATGGTGTTTTCAGTGTCAGTATGACTCACCAGATACACACCACTATGTTTTCCAACAACACAGAGAACTAAGGAACTGGCTGTAAACCACCAGTTGGACCCTTCATTTGAATTGATAGACACTCAAAACCACTAAAGACCAACTCCCCTTTGAGTATTCGTGCCTCTGTATGTTGTTTAGTTCTCACTGTGAATATAAACATATGCAAACACACTCACTCACTCGTTCTGGCAGTGAGCAAGATCAGCCTTTATCAGATTGTACAGTGAAGTGGTCATGCAGTCCTCTCTCTGTGTGTTATCAATGATGAGGTCACAGGACCTGAGGGAGGAACAGTGTGAATTACATAATCAGAATTGTAACGTCACGATGCCGACAGGCTGTCTCTCACTGCCTGGCCTTGGGACTGCTACTCATCTGCTCCCATGCTGCAGCATTCCTCATCAACTCTCTAGGTGTGTGTTGGTGGCGTTGTGCCTGCATTCCTCATCAACGCTGCCTGTTGAGGAATTCTTATGATAATTATGGGTATAATAGGAAGAGAGAAATGTGTGTGGATATCCTCAGTTGGGATAGAGAGAGATGGAGGGAGAAAGACAGTCCTTCGTTTTAAGAGTGTGTGATAAATCTCATTACACTGGGACACAGTCCTGTCTCCTGTCTGCTGTTCATTACACTGGGACACAGTCCTGTCTCCTGTCTTGTGTTCATTACAGTGGGACACAGTCCTGTCTCCTGCCTTGTGTTCATTACACTGGGACACAGTCCTGTCTCCTGTCTGCTGTTCATTACACTGGGACACAGTCCTGTCTCCTGTCTGCTGTTCATTACACTGGGACACAGTCCTGTCTCCTGTCTTGTGTTCATTACACTGGGACACAGTCCTGTCTCCTGTCTTGTGTTCATTACACTGGGACACAGTCCTGTCTCCTGTCTCATGTTCATTACACTGGGACACAGTCATGTCTCCTGTCTGCTGTTCATTACACTGGGACACAGTCCTGTCTCCTGTCTTGTGTTCATTACACTGGGACACAGTCCTGTCTCCTGTCTTGTGTTCATTACACTGGGACACAGTCCTGTCTCCTGTCTGCTGTTCATTACACTGGGACACAGTCATGTCTCCTGTCTGCTGTTCATTACACTGGGACACAGTCCTGTCTCCTGTCTGCTGTTCATTACACTGGGACACAGTCCTGTCTCCTGTCTTGTGTTCATTACACTGGGACACAGTCCTGTCTCCTGTCTGCTGTTCATTACACTGGGACACAGTCCTGTCTCCTGTCTGCTGTTCATTACACTGGGACTCAGTCCTGTCTCCTGTCTGCTGTTCATTACACTGGGACACAGTCCTGTCTCCTGTCTTGTGTTCATTACACTGGGACACAGTCCTGTCTCCTGTCTTGTGTTCATTACACTGGGACACAGTCCTGTCTCCTGTCTGCTGTTCATTACACTGGGACACAGTCCTGTCTCCTGTCTGCTGTTCATTACACTGGGACACAGTCCTGTCTCCTGTCTTGTGTTCATTACACTGGGACACAGTCCTGTCTCCTGTCTTGTGTTCATTACACTGGGACACAGTCCTGTCTCCTGTCTTGTGTTCATTACACTGGGACACAGTCCTGTCTCCTGTCTGCTGTTCATTACACTGGAACACAGTCCTGTCTCCTGTCTTGTGTTCATTACACTGGGACACAGTCCTGTCTCCTGTCTTGTGTTCATTACACTGGGACACAGTCCTGTCTCCTGTCTTGTGTTCATTACACTGGGACACAGTCCTGTCTCCTGTCTTGTGTTCATTACACTGGGACACAGTCCTGTCTCCTGTCTTGTGTTCATTACACTGGGACACAGTCCTGTCTCCTGTCTGCTGTTCATTACACTGGGACACAGTCCTGTCTCCTGTCTTGTGTTCATTACACTGGGACTCAGTCCTGTCTCCTGTCTGCTGTTCATTACACTGGGACACAGTCCTGTCTCCTGTCTTGTGTTCATTACACTGGGACACAGTCCTGTCTCCTGTCTTGTGTTCATTACACTGGGACACAGTCCTGTCTCCTGTCTGCTGTTCATTACACTGGGACACAGTCCTGTCTCCTGTCTGCTGTTCATTACACTGGGACACAGTCCTGTCTCCTGTCTTGTGTTCATTACACTGGGACACAGTCCTGTCTCCTGTCTTGTGTTCATTACACTGGGACACAGTCCTGTCTCCTGTCTGCTGTTCATTACACTGGGACACAGTCCTGTCTCCTGTCTTGTGTTCATTACACTGGGACACAGTCCTGTCTCCTGTCTTGTGTTCATTACACTGGGACACAGTCCTGTCTCCTGTCTGCTGTTCATTACACTGGGACACAGTCCTGTCTCCTGTCTGCTGTTCATTACAGTGGGACACAGTCCTGTCTCCTGTCTTGTGTTCATTACACTGGGACACAGTCCTGTCTCCTGTCTTGTGTTCATTACACTGGGACACAGTCCTGTCTCCTGTCTTGTGTTCATTACACTGGGACACAGTCCTGTCTCCTGTCTGCTGTTCATTACACTGGGACACAGTCCTGTCTCCTGTCTTGTGTTCATTACACTGGGACTCAGTCCTGTCTCCTGTCTGCTGTTCATTACAGTGGGACACAGTCCTGTCTCCTGTCTTGTGTTCATTACACTGGGACACAGTCCTGTCTCCTGTCTTGTGTTCATTACACTGGGACACAGTCCTGTCTCCTGTCTGCTGTTCATTACACTGGGACACAGTCCTGTCTCCTGTCTTGTGTTCATTACACTGGGACACAGTCCTGTCTCCTGTCTGCTGTTCATTACACTGGGACACAGTCCTGTCTCCTGTCTGCTGTTCATTACACTGGGACACAGTCCTGTCTCCTGTCTTGTGTTCATTACACTGGGACACAGTCCTGTCTCCTGTCTTGTGTTCATTACACTGGGACACAGTCCTGTCTCCTGTCTTGTGTTCATTACACTGGGACACAGTCCTGTCTCCTGTCTGCTGTTCATTACACTGGGACACAGTCCTGTCTCCTGTCTTGTGTTCATTACACTGGGACACAGTCCTGTCTCCTGTCTTGTGTTCATTACACTGGGACACAGTCCTGTCTCCTGTCTGCTGTTCATTACACTGGGACACAGTCCTGTCTCCTGTCTTGTGTTCATTACACTGGGACACAGTCCTGTCTCCTGTCTGCTGTTCATTACACTGGGACTCAGTCCTGTCTCCTGTCTTGTGTTCATTACACTGGGACACAGTCCTGTCTCCTGTCTGCTGTTCATTACACTGGGACACAGTCCTGTCTCCTGTCTTGTGTTCATTACACTGGGACACAGTCCTGTCTCCTGTCTGCTGTTCATTACACTGGGACACAGTCCTGTCTCCTGTCTTGTGTTCATTACACTGGGACACAGTCCTGTCTCCTGTCTGCTGTTCATTACAGTGGGACACAGTCCTGTCTCCTGTCTGCTGTTCATTACACTGGGACACAGTCCTGTCTCCTGTCTGCTGTTCATTACACTGGGACTCAGTCCTGTCTCCTGTCTTGTGTTCATTACACTGGGACTCAGTCCTGTCTCCTGTCTCATGTTCATTACACTGGGACACAGTCCTGTCTCCTGTCTTGTGTTCATTACAC